>NW_013953069.1:175988-184901 GCF_001266775.1 Austrofundulus limnaeus
CACACACACACACACACACACACACACACACATGCACTCTTTCTCCCTTTTTTATTTACTTTGCTAGGAGAGTGCGAGAATGCAGGTGGTTTTGCAACTTTTGACTAGAACCTTTTTGTTCTCGTGGGTAAATTCCACCCACATTGAGTGGACACTCAGCAGGGGTTGGGTGGATGGGGGGACATGAATATTCTTTGCAAGGGAGTACTAAAAACATTACACACTGCAGATACTTATATAGTTACTCAAAAAATGAGCAGCAGAAATAAAAACATTGAAAGCACTGGAAAGGCTGAAACTTCTCTTCAATCATGAAGGTGAAACAGAAGATGATGTGTCGGAACCATTCATGTCAAAATACGGTGAATTACAGTGGTCTTCATCTTCAAGTAAACAACATGGAAAATATAATAAATACAGTGCCAGGGCCTACCAGGACGGCAGTAACTCGTGTCACAGACACCAAGTCAATCTTTGAGCTACTCGTGCCCAGGTCAATACAGAAAATCTTTCTTGAAGTGACTAAAATAAAACAAAGGTGTGTTTCTGGGGAAAACTGGAAGGAGATGAATAAAATGCATTTGCATATTTGGGGGTCCTCATCATGGCTGGGGTCTACAAGTCAAATTATGAATCAACAAATAATCTATGAAATGCAGAAACAGGCAGGGCAATATTTCATGTCACAATGTCTCTGGAGACTTTATATTTTCTCCCAAGTAGTCCAGTTTGATAATTCAGAGACAAGAGCTGTGAGACAGGAAACAGATAAACTGGCAGATATTGGGACAAAATGGGACGAGTGGGTTGAACAACTTCCACTCCTGTAGGCCTTAATGTCACAGTGGATGAAGGTTTGTGGCATTCAGAGGTTGCTGCTCATTTAGGTAATAAAGTTTATTTTCAATACACATCTTCATGACTCACTTGTCTTGGTTTTTAATTTGAGGGTCAATTTGACCCAGAACAGAATAGGTGTCTCAAGTTCAATTATAAACATCACTCCTCAAAAAATAAATAAATAAAATAAAATCTAAAAAAAGAAAGAAAAAAATTTAGAAAAATCAACAATTAATACTCATTTTTTGTGTGTATGTTTTTTGTATTGGACATAAAAAATGTAACATGTTTTTTTTTTTCAGGAAAACTAGTGAATTGTCCTCATTGATCCTTTATGTGTGAGAAAAATAAACATCAATTCACAAATATTGATTTAAATTGTTAGTAATGAGCTAATATCAGATGTAAAATGTTTAGTTGAATGTTTTTGGTATCTGACACTATAGCATGATTAAATGGGACATTATTGCTGTTCCTCAGAAATTAACATAACAGGAGGGTTAAATGGCCATTTGTGACTGACACTGTAGAAAAATCAAAACCTTGCCCTATTTAAAACTGTCCTGTGAATATAAACTTTTGTTTATGCAATACCAAAAGCAAAAAGTTTGATTAAAAAGATATAAAACCTATATCATTTGCCATTTCTCCTTCTGCACATGGAACACAGTCATGACAACAAACAGGTTTTCCTTTCTGTAGAACCTTGCGTGTTCCTGGGGGACACTTTTCACTACAAACCGACACAGGAACCTGTGAAAAATAAAAGCAACAAAGAAGATGAAGGAAACAAAACAAGTTCACAACGTCCTCAAAGATTTCTAATACTGTTGATGCAGTAAAAGAGAGTGAGGGTTAGCATTATGAACCAGCAGGAAATCCTCATAGTTTTTACCTGCAATGACCTCTGTGCCCAAACCAAAGATCGATTTAGCAGGTTTAACTGTTTGTCTGCAGTTAACGATGCATCATAAAGACCAACAGAGACAAAATCAATGATGTCGTTGTCTCTTGGCTGCCAATTTATAATGTCATACTTTGCTGCTGGATCACCATTTTCATTAAAGTAAACCTCATGGCCCTCTTTTGTTTGAAAACGAATCTTACGTATTTGCTGTAAAATCTGTAAAAGTTGGCTTTTGGTTACTTGTTTCAAATAAATTCTGTAAATGTAGAGTAAAATATTTGGCAGCCTTTTTTTTGCATACAAAAAGTTTACCTTCAATGGATCAAACTGCACACTGTTGTTGCATTTTTCATTACAGATGAAAATATCATGCAGAGCATGGGCCACTGCATACACCCCTTTATAGACATTATTAAAAATGGGCATGAGGGACATGTCAGTGAAGCTGTTTTCCACTCCAGTCAGATCCTCATGTCCTGTACATTCTGTCTGACTCTCCTTTGATTGTACCTGCTTAAACTTACAGCTGAACAATGCCTCCCAGAACTCTGCAAACAACTCATTATTGGATGAAATCAGTGGCTTCACATCCAGCATGAACTCTTTCAGACCACTGACATGTGCTTTAGGGATAGAAAGTCCTATAGCTCCATCCAGGATGTGATTCTTATCCATTGCTGCAATTTGAGAATCAAAAATCCACGACTCACTGCCAACCCACTGATATCCTGTCAAGTTGTGATTGGACAACTCATGTATGAGCACATCCATATCCATGTGGGAAAGAAAAGCAACAATAACCTTTGAAGTAGAAGCCTTGATAATGTCAATTATCTTTTGTATTTTTTCAGATGAATCTGTTCTAAAGAAAGAAATAGAATATTCCAGACAGATGCCCAGCTGCTCTGCAGTTTCTGTGAATGTTGCCATGCCATTGTTGCCATAATCATCATTGGTTCTGATAGTGCCAACCCAAGTCCATCCAAAGTGTTTAACCAACTGAGCTAGAGCTCTGCTCTGATAGTAGTCACTGGGCACTGTTCTAAGAAAGGATGGGTACTTGGTTTTGTCACTGAGACAAGCACATGTAGCAAAGTGGCTGATCTAAAAAAAAATAAGAAAAATGTGTGACATACAAACAGATTACACAGATTATTAAATGAAAACAAATTGCTTCAATCACTTTTGAAAACATGAAATAAACATTTCGAGTTTGACAAGTATAGTTTCAACATCAGCAACACTCACCAATGGGATATGAAATGGTCCTAAAACAGTAGCTATTGCTGTGCTGGGAGACGAGGAGGTTTCTCCCAATACAGCCAGTACTTGTGCATGGCTGGTACATGGCTCCTCGAAGGTTGAAGATGTATTGTCATTACCATTGTTCAAAGCTAGCGCAGCTTTTACACTTCTGGCAATAGAACCACAAGCATCATGAATGCTATATCCCAGAGAAATGCCTGGAAGTAGGTCTGTACTGTTATTGATTTCCTCAATGGCAAAAAGCATGGCCTGAGCAAACTGGAACTCTCTGAAATTCAAACTTGATTCAAAAATCAGTTTAAAAAGTCCATCAACATTAAACAAATAAAATGTCTTTTTAAATTGAAATTAAAATATGCCTGGTTTTGGTAATATTGACACAATAAATAATATACTTCTATAGCATAATTTACCTGATGCATTCCAGTGGAGGAGGCTTTTCTGAGTAAGTGTTCTCGTGGTTTTTCCAGCTGCTGTGGAAAGAGAAAATGCCCCCCAACATAATATCCCCATCCTTAGACAGCTGAGGGATTACAGGATCTCCTCTCCGACTGCACATCGACTCCTCAGACTGAGAGAAAGATGCCAGTAACAACAGCTGTAAAAGTGCACAACCCTGCTCTGGCCACCTTTGTGTCGAAAACATTATGCAAAAAAAAAAAAAAAAAAAAACTGGAACATTTCATGCATCTTAATGCAAATGAAAAAACTTGAACTGGTATTTATTACCTCAGAACAGTCTAAACGGGGATGTCCTTTTCTCTGTGGAACTAAATGATGGTGCAAAACAAGGTGCATGGTGACCATGGAGTCATGTTTTAAAGTATAAACTAACTATAAAGAGGCAAGAACATTGCATGGACTTTCTTTGTTTAATAAAGTAAATGTAATTTGTAGCAAAATATTTGCAAAAATGTCAATTCTTAGAAGCTTTGAACCACATAATTATTTACTCAACACAAAAAGTGAGTAAATGATTATTTATTAGATTATTTCTTTGTTGTAACAACACTTCTTGGCAATAAATCCTGATATTGATTGTCAGCATCTAAGGTTACCAGAAGCTCAAAACAAGTTTCAATAGCAAAGCAAGATAAGGTGTTTGGTAATGGCAAAGAGGATTTGAACATAATTTCATGTGCGCAACACATACTCAGCTCTTCTCATCCTATAAATGCATGTTCCTTACAAATGTGGCTCCATTTAAAAGGGGAATTAGGAGGACTTTCAACTGACTTTATTGCCTAGAAGCATTTATACAATAAAGGAATGATATAGATCACACTAATTTCCTCATTGTTTGTATATTTTATTTAGATATGCAAATAAACAAGCACAAAAATATCAGTATATCAATGATACATTTTCTCAAACATATTTATTTTAAAAGTAAATTTATACTATACATTAAATTTAAATGTCTGACACATTTTTTCAATAAATACCTAATTTTAGTTTTATCACATGGTTTTGTTAACTATTAGGAAAGCACACAGAAAGAAAAGAGCATTACCTCAAAAAAGGTGTAATGTTTCACAAAACCTGTGTGTTACATTAAAGACATTTAAATTAAAATAATAAAACTCATCTATTTTTCTTAATGTAAAACAATGCTTGAAAAGTTGCTCCATAAGCATTTATTTTATGCAGATTTGTTGTTTTTCAGAATGATTTTGATGCTGCTTTTCCCATCATATTCTTTTTTGTGTTTCTTTCTGGTTTTAGCATCATAATATAACATTTTGGGATAAAAATGCAAATCAGCAGTCCAAAACTAGAAGAGAGAATAGCAAAGATTTCTACAGCAACACTGAATTTTCCAGGAGAGCTGACATACGCTGGGATAAAAGTGATCCATACAGCACAGAATATCAACATGCTGAAGGTGATAAATTTAGCTTCGTTGAAATTATCAGGCAGTTTACGAGCCAGAAAAGCAAAAATGAAACACAAAAAAGCAAGAAGTCCAATGTATCCAAGTACAGACCAGAAACCTACAGCTGAACCCAGAGCACACTCCAAGATGATTTTATCTTTAAAACTTTTAAAATTCTTAGATGGAAAAGGAGGAGAAATTGTCAGCCAGAGAATACAGATGATAACTTGTATTAATGTAAAACCCAGAACACTGAGTCTCTGCTGTGTAGGCCCAAATAGTTTCATCACATTACTGCCCGGAAGTGTAGCTTTAAACGCCATTAAAACAACTATTGTTTTCCCCAGAACACAGGAGAGGCAAAGGACAAAGGTGATACCAAAAGCTGTGTGACGGAGCATACAGGACCACTCAGAGGGACGTCCAATGAAGGTCAGAGAGCAGAGAAAACACAGAGTCAAGGAGAAAAGCAGCAGGAAGCTCAGCTCAGAGTTGTTTGCTCTGACAAGAGGAGTTGTCCTGTGTCTGAAGAAGATGACAGCTACAGCAGCCGTCATACATGTTCCAAATAAAGAGGCTGTGGTGAGCAGTATTCCCATGATGTCTTCATATGATAGAAACTCAGCATTCTTTGTTACACAGACATCTCTTCTTTCATTTGACCAGAATTCAGGGGGACATCTCATACAGGTGATAGAATCTTGAATTTAATAATAAGACAGAAATAAGGCCAACAGTTTAGCTCAGGTTTTGAAGATTTTACGTGATGCTCATTATATGAAGTGCAGTCCTGCACTGGTTAGCAGAACTTGAAAAGCTTCTAGCAAACATTAACTGACCTGTAATGTTGCTTATTTCTCCCTCTGCACATCTTATACAGTCATAGCAGCAAACAGGTTTTCCTTTCTGGAGCACTTTTTGTGTTCCTAGAGGACACTTCTCACTGCAAACTGACACCGGAACCTGCAGAAATCAGACCAGTTTGGAGAACCTCTGATATTCTCCTCACAGGTTATAATCTAAAGAAAAAATAAAGTTTATCTACAGCTATGGAAAATACTTATATTAAAAATGTTTTAACCTGCAGTGAGTTTTGTGTCCATATCAGCGATCCATTTTGCAAATTCATTTGTTTGTCAACAGGCAATGATGCATCATAAAGACCAACTGTGACAAATTGTACGTGTCCATTTTCACCTGGCTGCCAGTTTATAATTTCATATTTTGCTGCTGGATCTCCATTCTTATTGAAATAAACCGTGTCCCCATCTTTTGTTTTAAAGTTAACATTTTTTATATGCTGTAATATCTAAAAAGATAAGTAATAACAAAGATAAACAACAGAATACCCTGAAGGACAACAAAGAATATGCAATTTATTTCTTAAAAAGCATTAGTTTGATTTTATTTAACAAACTAATTTAACAATTATTGCAAAGTTTACCATGAATGGATCTAGCTGCACTTTCTTGTCACATGTTTTATTACAGCTGAGGATATCATGCAGAGCATGGGCCACTGCATACACTCCTTTATAGACATTATTAAAAATAGGCATCAGGGACATGTCAGTGAAGCTGTTTTCTACTGCAGTCAGATCCTCATGTCCAGTGCATTCTGTCTGACTCTCCTCTGATTGTGACTGCTTGAACTTACAGTTAAATAATGCCTCCCAGAACTCTGTAAACAATTCAATATTTGTTGAATTTAGTGGCTTTACATCCAGAATGAATTCTTTAATGCCACTGACATATGCTTTTGGGATAGAAAGGCCTATAGCTCCATCCAAGATGTGATTTTTATCACCTACAGCAGTTTGAGAATCAAAAATCCATGCCTCAGTACCAACCCACTGATACCCTGTTAAGTTGTAATTAGAAAACTCATGTAATAATATATCCAAGTCCATGTGGGAAAGAAAAGTGACAATCACTTTTGACGTAGACGCCTTGATAATATCAATTATTTTTAGTATTTTGTCTGATGGGTCTGTCCTGAAGAAAGACACAGAATATTCCAGACAGATGCCCAGCTGCTCTGCTGTCTCTGTAAATATTGCCATGCCATTGTTGCCATAATCTTCATTTGATCGAACAGCTCCAACCCATGACCAACCAAAGTGTTTGACTAAATGAGCCAGAGCTCTGGCCTGATAGTAGTCACTGGGTATGGTTCTGAGAAAGGATGGGTACTTTGTTTTATCACTGAGACAAGCACATGTGGAAAAGTGACTGATCTACATGAAAAAAAAAACATATATATATTTATATATATATATATATAACTTTTTACATACACCATTGTTCTCAGTGTTTATAGATTTAACCAGTCATACCTACCAGTGGGATATGAAATGGTCCAATGGATGTAGCAATTGCTGTGCTAGGAGAAGAAGAAGTTTCACCTAATATGGCTTGAACTTGTGCAGGACTTGAACATGTCTTCAAAGGTGAAGCCATAATTTCGTTACCATTGATCAAAGCTAAAGCAACTCTTACACTTCTGGCAATAGAGCCACAGGTATCATAAATTTTATAACCCAGAGAAACACCTGGCAGCAAGTCTGTCCTGTTGTTTATTTCTTTGATGGCAAAAAGCATTGCCTGGGCTAACTGGAATTCTCTGAAATTTAAGCTACAGTGGGAAAAATATATATTTATTGCGTATATTATGCATTACAGTGTTCTCTAAATAAAGAAGATACATCTTAGAAAAACCCAAACATACTTCTAACACAAACTGTAAGCAATATATTTAAATACACAAAAAATTGGAAAAGTATTTGCATTTTAAGCTACAGTCCTCATCTGTTAAAAATACATAATTTTTCTTGAAGTTATTATTATTATTATTATTATTTCACTTTGGATTTTTTTCTTTTTTATAAATTTACCTGGTACATTGTAGAGGCTGAGGTTCTTGCATGTAGGAGTCCTGTGTTCCTTTCCAGTAGGTGTGGAAAGAGAAAAGTCCACCCAACATAATGTCACCCTCTTTAACTAGTTGTGGGTTTTCAGCATCGCCTCTTTGTCGGCATTCTGGCTCTTCTGCATGAGAGAAAGATGCTACCAACAATAACTGTAAAAGTGCCCATCCTTGCTCTGGCCATCTCTGTGCAAATGTCATGCTAAGTTTAATGTTGGCGTGCTCAGCGCTGACATCTATCTTAGTGTAGAGGAAAGACTTGTACTGGTATATTTATGCCCTTTAGAGCAGTAAAAAATGTAACATTTGAATAATGGTGGTTCATCTCTGATGACCTAAAGGGTGGGATGAAACAAGATGCTTAAATTGTCATATTCATATTATGCTTTGGATTTTTTCCCCCTCTGAACTTCTTCTACATAATAATGAGCAGTTATTTTACTTTATTTTTTTATGCATGGCAAATTTCTCCAAAGTGCCAAAAATTAGAATTTTTCTTTTTTTTCTTATTTACCTAGTACATTGTAGAGGCTGAGGTTTTTGCATAGGAGTCCTGTGTTTTTTTCCAGTATGTGTGGAAAGAGAAGAGTTCACCTAACTTAATGTCACCCTCTTTAACTAGTTTTGTGTAAAAACAACAACAAACAAACAAAAAAACTACACTGGTAAATAAAATGTCTATTACACTAATCCTGCCAATAAATATAATATGAATGAATGAAAACATTAAAAATTTTGCTTTCACATTTTTTGACGCGACATGTCAATGAGAATTAGATGGCATCAGTGTGAACAAATAATGGTAAAACCTCATACCACATATTGATTTTGAGCCAATGTAGCACACAGATGACTAGCTTAATCACTTATTTACTTTAGAAACTCCAGTTTTAAACTTATGTGTAAAAAGTCCATCTATCCATATAATTAATTTCTGCTACTCCAACCTATTCACCACTATGGAAAAAAAACACAAAAGTGTCAAAGGACATCAGGACGAAAATAGTAAATCTGGGCATGGCTAGATTGGGCAAAAAGCAGGTTGAAAGATCACAACTACTTAATGATTAGGCAATAAAACTAGATACCGCATAGCGGT
>NW_013953069.1:185295-190705 GCF_001266775.1 Austrofundulus limnaeus
ACTGTAAGTACAGCCCATTTACCATTTAACTTTTTTCACTTCAGTAGAAAACAAAACCAAGTATTATTAGTTTATTTAGTTTATTTATTTCTTCATCATCAGTGACTGTTTTAAGTGAAGAGAAAATAGAGAAAGAGAGAAAAACAGAGAGAAAAGTAATTAGAAAGTTTGAAATAGCGATTAGAAGTATATTAAATATACACCAACAAAACACAGGACCACACACCCAACATCTGTCCGCTCACTTGCAAAATAAATGGATAAATACAAGGAGGGCATATTTAAATATATACACATACCCATACATGTATAAAGATATACATACATACATGCCTACATTCATAAACATTGTCAGTATATACACACAGACATATATACACACTCAGTGACCAGTCAGAACCCCCCGGATCAGAGCACCTGTTTGTGAGCGGTTGTGAACATGTGTGTATAAACAAGATTTCTCCAATGGAATATTTAATAGTGACTGTGGAGGACCGGAGACTCAACCTCCAAGACACAAGTCAGACATAGGGAAGACCAGAGCCCAAGGGCCCGGGAGGGATCCCGAGCGCAGAGCCCCAAGTGTCACCCGCACGGGAAGATCTGCCCACTCACCCCGCAGATCAGATCATAGGGGAGAACTGGGAGAGTCCCCCCAGCGACAACACGCACAGCCCGTGGGGCCAGCAGCGACAAAATCATGGGCCCCACCAGCAACCGCCACACCAGAGCAGATCCAGGAAAGGGCACAGAAGTCCGGGCCCCCAGGGCGCCCCCCCTCCAGGCCAAAGCCCGACAGGGCCAGAGGCCCCGAGCCCCAGCAGGYAGTCRYCAGGCCAGGCCGGCACACACCCCAGCGCCCAGCTCCAGACCCTGGGAACCCTCAGCACGCCGGTGGCCAGCCTCACACCCCACCGGGGGGCCGAGTAGCAGCGGGCCCCTAGATAAACCAGCAGGAGGGGCAGCCCAGACCGCAGCCTGACAAATACCCAAACATACACGTACACAATCATACCATCCCACCCTCATCCTCACCCCCACTCAATCAAAGACATGCAAGGACGCCACATTCCACTCATACCCCCGATACACACTCGATACCCCCCAGGTCCAGGACATGCACCCACCTCCTATTGGAGGCAGCACACACCCGAACCCAGGAGGTAGACCCAATCATTATGAGGTGGAGCTAAGCAGATAACCAAAGTCCGGCTTGGGCCGCACCAGTATGCCCGGCCAGCCCCCTGCCGCAGAGAAGCCACAACCATGACCACCCCACCACACCGCCAACAACCAAGTCCCCCCCCCCACCAGCCATGCACCCCTGGAAACCGGCAGCCACCCCAGCCAGGGGGCCACCCACAGGAACCAAGAGCCACACCTCAGGAGACCAAGCAGCACCAGGGAGGATGGAGAGCCAACCTCACCCCTGGCAACCGTCCAAGCCCCAAGCCCATCCATAGCCCAGGACCGCACCTGGCGTTCCGCCCTTCTTCAGGACCCCCTCCCCAAATGGCAGTCGGGGAACGGGATGGGAATAAAGACCCTGACACACACCCCCCACACCCCCGATGTACTGTTGGTGCGTGTTGTTCTTTAGAGCAATTAAAAAGGAAAAGAAGAAGAGGCAGAGGCCGGCGTGGTGCCAGTTTCCCCTCCACCACTACTCTAACCCAAAACCNGGACACATCCATCCATCCTGGTGGACAACTGCACGTCTATATAGCAGCCACAATCTCACTTTTATTTTTAAAATCTTGGAAAAGCACATCTGCAGCATCAAACACTTCTTTCATAACTTCGTCATCACTGAAAGACGTGTGTTGAGGCAGGTACGGGGCTGCATTAGCATAGCAGCCTTGCCTTAGGAGGGGAAATCCACCTCGTAGCGTCTGTGCATTCTTTTGAAAGAAATGCAGTTCCACGTTATCCTTTTTGGACAAGCCAAGGCAGCACTCGAATTAGTCCTCTTCCCAGTCCAGGTGAAAATAATGTTTTTATTTGCTTGTTAGCTGTCTTTCGTTCATTTTTTTCTGCCTCACTGCCATGTTTTAACACATGACCCTAATCTCGCAAGACCATGTTCGGAGTGCTGTTTCACAGCACCCAAAACTAGCTAGACTGGAGCGCATTCAAGACTGCAATGTTAAACAAACCTTGACAAGGGTGCGTTCAAGAATGCAATGTTAATCAAACGTTGCAAAGAACGCGTTTAAGGCTGCAATGTTAAACAATGTTGCATTCTACAAGCTCCGTGATCCATTGCTCCGTGAGCTACTGCTAACCAGCTAAAGATCTACCGTTAGATCTCGATCTACTGGTTGGCCTGGCCTGATATACACGATTTCTCCGATGGAATATTTAAAAGTGACTGTGGAGGACCAAAGACCTGACCCCCAAAACCCAAGGCAGACACAGGGGAGACCAGAGCCTAAGGAACCGAGAGAAAGCCTGAGTGCAGAACCCCCAGAGGCACCCGCACAGGAATAACCGCGCATCCAGCCCCCGGATCGGACCATAGTAGAAAACTGGGAGAGCCCCACCAGCGACCACACGCAGTAACTCCCCGYGGACAGCAGCAGCAAACTCATGGGCCCCTGCCGAATATGCATCTGCCCCCTGCAGGTGGCAGAACACCCCCGAACCCAGGGAGTAGACCCATTCATTCTGGGGTGGAGAGGAGCAAACAGCCAAGGCCCGGCCCGGGCCGCACCAGGCCACCRAGTCAGCCCCCCCGTTGCAGAGAAGCCACAGCCAAACACCCCCTCCATGCCGCCAACGGCCAAGCACACACCCCCCAGCCAACCACCCACCAGACCCCGGCAGCCACCCTGGCCAGCGAGCCATCCATAGCGATCAGGAGCCACATTCCAGGAGTCCAAACAGCCCCAGGGAGGACAGACCGCCAGCCCCGTCCCCGGCAACCGTCCAAGCCCCGAACCCACCTGTAGTTTAGGCCCACACCTGGCGGCCTGCCTTTCCTCTGGACCCTCTCCCCAAATGGCAGTCGGGGAACGGGAGGGGAGTAAAGACCRTGACACACACACCCCCACCCCCAGATGTACTGTTGGTGCATGTTGTTCTATAGAGCAATTAAAAAGGGAAAGAAGAAGAGGCAGAGGCCGGCATGGTGCCAGTTTCACCCTCCACCACTACTCTAACCCAAAACCCTAAGTGTCTATATGCAAACCTTGGGGGTGGGCACAGGCACAGGAGGCAAGAGTGGTGCCATCTGGCCACCTATAGCCATGAGTGCCCACCTCAAGTTCCTGTATGTGAATGTCATGAAAATGTTATGAGTGAATGTCTAAGATGTACAATAAAATTTGGGGCCCAGGTGGTTATGGCAAATACAAATGTAATGTTGTTGCTCTTATAACACAACTGTGCCCCAAAAAACCCTACATGGGTGGAGTTGAAAATGAAGAATCACAATCATTTACTGTCATTCACACACAATATCAAAGATGCACTGCAGAACAAAATTGCCGTTTAGAACATCCGTCGGGAGAAACACACAAATAACAAACATGGGGGAACAAATGTCCAGAGTCTTTCACACTACGGTGTGCTACCTTTTGCAGCTTGGAATACACACAATACAGTAGGAAAGGTGAGTTAAAAAAGCTCTCTGATTCTGTSTGTCCACAGAAACACAGAATCATACGCTCAAATAAACCACTCGCGTCAGTGCAAGGCAGCTAAGGAAGTGAGGGGGCTGGGGGTCAAACAACACATAAGGGGGAGGTAAGATGGGGCGGGTTCAGAGGAGTAGGTGACGTTGAGGYTGYGGGGGGGTCCGTGCTAGGACCCAGCCCTGGCCCCCTCCAGAGTCCAGAGTCACATGACGTTATCGTCTCTGCTGAGTTCGCTAGCGGCGAGAGAAGAGGGTGGAGGTGTTCGGTGAGGGATAGGGAGAAAAATGACTAGAAGCAAAATGCTCCCACAGGGAGCCAGCTCCCCCACTGACCCCGGTAAGCCCCCCGTTCCACCGAAATCCACCCAGGAAGTGTGGCCCAAATACCTCTCCCTCCAGACAGACCACCAGACCTGGTGAACCCCAGACCAGGGATGGACAGAGCACAGAGGGCCACCAGAAACTGGGTCCAACAGCCCACCAACCCCAGAGCCGCCAAGACCCCCAAGAACTGGCCCCCAGCCCCACAGTCAGCCCACCGCCCAAAGAGGCCACCAAACCCCAGCAAGGATTGTCCGGCCGAGAGCGCCCACTCAATCGCCGACAGAGTACGTGGGCACCAAGAGTGGGCTTCCGCCACAGCAACGGGACCAACCAACCGACCCAGCACAGCCCCCGGCCACCACCAAAGTCCATCCACCCAGCACAGCCCCAGAAGACACACTACACCAGGGCTGTTCAACTAAACTGTACCAGGGGCCACAGTTACTGCAGGTCAACAGCTCAGGGGACGAACATCCAGCAAATAAATTTATTATGTAAATAAACCAAGTATTACAAAGACCTGTTACCTTTTAATGAGTTTATTTTGCTGCGTTTGATCATGAATACAACATACAGAACCCTATAAAAGTAGTCATAATTCAACAATATCAAAAACAAAAATAACACATTCTGCCTCCTTTAACACAAATATTATTTTGACATCTCTGACTTGCCAATTTTTAAACCAATTTTATTTTCACTTTCATAGTTTTATCTTCAACTGCTTGTTGTTTTAACTGTCTTGAGTGTTTATAGAAATGGTTTTCACCAGCTTCTAGCCAAGATTCTGACATTTCTATAGATACCAAACATGTCTACCTGTATGTCTAACTAAAAGAACTCATGTAATTAAAGTAGTAATCCAGGGGTTTGGGCTTAAAAGATGAATGAACCAATTGGTGGGCTGAACTTTGGTCACTTGCGGGCCACCAGTAGCCCTGTACTACATCCACTCCAACATACGGACCACTCTCAAAACATTTAGCACACAGACACCCAGGCTGGGTCGACCCCCCACCCCCACCCCACAGGCCACATGCCACGCTCCCAGCCAGCCCGCCCCCATCTTGAACGATGGGATTTGCAGARGCAGTTTTTAATAAATATTGTTACTATTTACCAAGCTGCAGTGAAGTCACAATATATGACAACAGCTGTCATTTTCTGTGACCGTGAATATCAGTCAACGTGTTTTATTTTTACTTTATTTATTAATTTTTTGCGTATGTGTCTTCAGCCTCTGATCACAGGCTACACTTTTGGCGTAACATATTCTTCTTTGTGCCCATGTTCAGCCAAGTTCTGCTGTAGAAACGCAACAGTGCCCCCCTCTGGTCACAAAATATGATGGTCACAATATATGGTGATGATTGAGTCATTTACCTTTGGTGCAGAATAATGAGGTTCAATCAAGAATTCAAGGATTTTTTTTCTTTTGTGGGATGGAGG
>NW_013953069.1:190870-192294 GCF_001266775.1 Austrofundulus limnaeus
AGTGTAGCCTGTGATCAGAGGCTGAAGACACATACGCAAAAACTTAAAATAAATAAATAAAATAAGTGGAATAAAACTACATAATGTGTTACACATGGATGAAAAATACAAACCTACATATTCAGCCATAGTAAAGTGATAAAAATGATAAAAATTTTAAATCTATGTCCAGCACTAATTAATATGATTAAAAACATTGAAGTAAACAAATAATAAATGTTTACTTTAACGAGCTGAAGTGAAACAGCAGAAAAGACCTTGAGGTGAACTACTACCCGTTCTGGTAAAAAAAATCTGTTGTTTATGTACTTGTGACTTCAGTCAACCTGTCATATTTAGCTTTGTGCAGCGTGTTGTAATTCTGTGAAGATAGACTTGCTCCTGTTTCACATGAAGCATGATTTTATCTTTCCTCAGTTCTCAGCCACGGCTAAAGGTGAGAGAGTACTTTTACCACAGGTAGAAAACCAAACAAGTATTCTCAGCTTGAAGAAGTGGTTCAGTCGACTGTAAACAACACCACTGAACCTCTTCAAACGTGAGTTCGGTGCAACCATCACTTTATCTGGGCAAAGTGGTTGGTGCTGAAACATAAAGATCCAACCCACCTCCTGCTTTCTCTGTACTTTCCCCTGAAACCCTGTAAATAAGTGACTTGTTGAATCCTGTGAGGGAGTGCAGACTCTGGTGGTTACCTGTGGTGGTTTTGTTCCTGTTGGGTGGGTACAGCCCACCCTGCAGCTGTCCCTGTGGACCTCATTTAGAGCTCTGACATTTAAAATCCCGTCTCTCTCACAGCTGCAGCAGCTGGCTGGACCCGGCTCACGCTGAAGGTGTGGGTCCACTCTGCTGCCGGGTCAGCCGGATCGATGATTGATCGGAACACTGACTGATWGTAATTCATGGCTGCTGTGGTTCTGCTCCAACATCTGGACTGGTTGATGGCTCGTTTGTTAAAATTACAACCTGTGTCAGGTAAAATGACTGCAGTGTCTGGTTTACATCATGAGGAGTTTAAACACGTTGTGTGTGCTGTTAGTGCAGAGTGTGTCAGTCTGAAGGAGGACTTCACTCTGATGTCACATTACTGCAGACTTTGGTACAGGGCACCCAGTGTCAAATGAAACCTTTAAAAACACATTATTTAGCTCATTTTTTGAGTGTTKAAATGTTTCCAATAACATTTTATTGTTATGTAGCTCACTGTTCTTACATTTTGATCATTTTTACAGAATAACTCCTGATCAAAATCTTAAGACCAGTCAAAAAAGTGCAAGAATTTGCATTTTGCACTATTGGATCTTAAGAAGGTTCTAAGTAGAGCTTCACAATGTTAAAAGAAGAAATCAGTGCAAGAGACAAGAACTTTTGAGCAGGGACTTTTCTGAAAACTGATTTTTTTCAGCTGATCAAAAGTTTAAGAC
>NW_013953069.1:194349-196289 GCF_001266775.1 Austrofundulus limnaeus
ATCATCAGTTCAGGTAAGTTTGTTATCAGTTCAGGTCAGTCTATCATCAGTTCAGGTAAGTCTATCATCAGTTCAGGTAAGTCTATCATCAGTTCAGGTAAGTCTGTCATCAGTTCAGGTCAGTCTATCATCAGTCAGCTTCTCTCAGCTAACACTGAGCTCAGTGCTTGGTTTACAGGGTGCACCTGCTCAGTGATGCACTGTGAAACACCCACAGGGGCGACATAAAGAGGCAGAGAAACATGAAGATGCCTGAACACTCTGACACCATGACCACCAGATGGAAACGACCAAAGGAGCAGCAGCTAAAATCAATACGAATCACAAGTGGCTGAGCAGCAGCTTTACACCAGTAAAATAAGACATGTTGCTCTTTAAACAAGTCCAGCTGCACCTGACGTTTCCTCGTTTCTTATTTTAGCACACACTGCCCAGGGCACATGCCTGTTAGCATAATATTAATGAAATTACCCAACAGATTATAATGTCTCATGTAGGTCAGAGGCAGTCTGTCTCTGGACCTTTTAAAACTCGTTTTTTACAAACTCCTTCAACAAACTTGCTCCATTTTTGTTTTGCTTTTCTCTTTGGTTTTAAACGAGGAAAACCAAACTCAAAATATTAATTCAYCCTGGAGAGACTCACATGAACACAAAACATGAAGTTAGACTGGACTTAGTGACATGACTGAACAGACTGATGTGAAAACAGGTTTGGTGCTCAGACCCCAGACGAGACTGTGAGCGCTGTGAGAGGTTGAATGCTCTGACAAGCTGATTAAATTAAGGATAGGTGTCCCCCCCTGGGGCCCCGGACACTGGTGGTGGTTGCAGGAGAGGGAGACACCTGGAAGGAAGGAGATGAAGGATGGAGGAGGGGAGGAGGTAGGTTGACACTCGATTGAGGAGGACACTTTTATCTCGGCCTGCTGGATCTTGATTGATGAGCCGTGTGGTGACGGAGCTGGAGGAGCCAGGTGAGGATCATTAGTCTTTCAGAGTTCAGTTTACATCTTAAAACTCCAGAAGTATTTAAAAACATGTAGAAATGTAAAGACTGAAAGGAAACACTAAATAAGAGTAGAAAAGAAAGTACCTACCAGAGTGGCAGCAGCTTTAATTAAAGACAACAGCAACAGGACAATCTTCAGCTGGTTGTAAAGGAGCTCACAGCTGGAACATCTTCATCTAGTTGTTCTCTCAGATTTAAGATGAAAAGAGCTCATAGATGTTAAACAGAAGAGGTCTTATGACAAAACCCTGGGGAACTCCATGTATAACTTTATTCACTTCAGACTTATGGTCAGAGGTGCACATACAGTAACCGGTGCGCAGGTTCACTTGTGTGGTCAAAAAAGGAAAAAGCGCACCAGATGTAACGTCATAAAGCTCCCTTGCATACCTAAGATTGTACCTGATTGTCAAAACAACAGTTAGCAGGACTCTACAGTGTGACCAGTGTGGTCACAAATACGACCCGATTTCTTAAAAAAAAAAAAAGAATCCAGCCACACTGGTGTGAATGGATCGTTGTTCGGTGCGCCACAGCAGGACCCTGATATAAGGATTAAACAGACACTGCCTTCAACAAATCAGATGAAGTCCAGAGCTGTTTTATCCAATCAGAGCAGAGCAGGGCGGGACTTTCAGTGAGAGCAGTTTGGTTGAAGCAGCGGCTCGACTGGAGCTGCTGCAGTGATAAGTCACCTCTCCTCCTGCACTTTGCTCCAGAACTAGCAGAGACTTTGGTCTGTAAAACCTAACTTTATATTAAATATATGTTCAGAATGTTGTTATTGAACAGATCTGTCCAACTCTGTGTGAGTGATAAACTCTCCTCCTGAGAGACTGCTGTATGAGTGTGTCACTGCACGCAGGCTGTCTGTGAGATTTACTGAGTTTATCTAATTAAACCACATTAACTAACAGAACATTTGTTTG
>NW_013953069.1:196906-198323 GCF_001266775.1 Austrofundulus limnaeus
ATAAAATAAAAACTCGGTGGACAGATTTAGCATGATGTCCTGAGATGTTGCAGCTGATAGGAGTCATAAAACAGAACAGGGGGACGTTGGATGCCCTGACACCCCGATAGATAAATGTGTTCAATGAGTGAAGGAAAATATGAGTGAGCACCAAGCAACAACCCRAGGTTCTCCCCTGAGAACCAGAKCAAAGGTTTTATGTTTAACCCTGTTTATAATGACTGTCCTGCAGGTACAGTTAGGTTAGAGCTCTGCCAGAAACCAGTTCAGTTCTTCTTCAACCCAGTAAAACATGTGACTGAAATCATGACGAGCTCATGTCAAACTAACAGCTGTGAGTCTTTAATTAAATATGGTTAAATACTTTACTAAGAGCTGTCTTTATGCTTTAACAAGGGTGAAAACTATCCTTTTACTTCTTTTAACTTTTTTTATTTATTGCTTTGGTAGCATTTCTCAATCATGTTACTAAAATTAGCTAGAGTTAAGCTGCATTTAGCTTTTATGCTAATCTTAAGCTACTTTCATCATCTGGCTAGCCTTGCACTACTTTAACTTTTAGCTAATGTTTTGCTGAATATATTTAGCTTTTTTTCTATTAGTGCTTTGGTAGCATTCTGCTAACATTTTACTAAAATTAGCTAGAGTTTAGCAGCATTTAGCTTACTTTAAGCTACTTTAAACTTTAAGCTACTTTAAGCTTCAAGCTAACCTTTTGCTACTTTAACTTTGGGCGTTGTTTTGCTAAATACAGTTAACATTTTGTTGCTGTTAGTGCTTTGGTAGCATTGTACAATCATTTTACTAAAATTAACCAAGGTTTAGCAGCATTTAGCTTTTAGCTAACCTTAAGCTACTTTATACTTCAAATTAACATTTTGCTACTTTAACTTTGAGCCATTCTTTTGCTAAATACAATCAGCATTTTGTTGCTATTAGTGATTTGTACTTAGCATTCTGCCATTATTTCACTACTTTTAGCTAGCATTTTGCTGCTTTTTGTCTCATTGTTTTTGTCCTAGCTAGTGTCTTACTTTAACAGGTGTTTCCTCACTTTTTATTTCTAACTCAGGGGTGGGCCATCCTGCTCCTCGGGGGCCGCAGTCCGACAGGTTTTATGTTTTTCCTGCTCCAACACTCCTGATTCAGACACTAAATTACCTCTTCAAAGTTCTGCAGTATGGAGGACCCAAACTGACATAACTAGAAAAAGAAGCAGAAATATATAAATGGACCAATAAATAAATTCAATTAAAAATGTGTCAATTAAATTAAAAAAGGAGAGCTTTATCTCATGTTTTATAATTTGTGACCTTCGTATTTATTTTTCCATCTTAGTTCCAACAAATAATATATTGTTGCACTTAACTTACATTTTACTGTTTATATATATATATACAGTATATATATATATATA
>NW_013953069.1:201519-202733 GCF_001266775.1 Austrofundulus limnaeus
AAGCTGGAGAAACCAGCCCAACCAGCAAGGTAGATGATATTTACCAAAGTTAGGATAACTTATGGTCCATGCTTGTTTACACGCCATAGGACACTTGTGTGCTGTTGTTTTTACAAAATGATGTCCGTCATTTGTGTCTTTGATCTTCCGTTTATGTAGCATACAGAGTAACAGCAACACCAAAGCTGAGGTACATTTGGTCAAAAACAGACCTGCAGATGCCTGTAAAGACAAACTGGATGTATTTTCCTGCAGAGATACTGCACAGCTACATACATCTGCCGCCACCGCCGCCATCTTGAGTTGAAATACACATACATACATATCTATATGTATAATTACTGATGGTCCATCACTGGGGCTGCATGTCCCTGCTCTCTGAAGGGGACAGCACGGCCCGGAGGACCGGCGGGTCAGAACCCTGATGGGCCGTCTCCACATGAAACAAAGATGATTGATGGCGGCTCGCCGGACGGCGGCSGAGGGAACAATGTTTCCCTGGCCCCGGCAGACCACGACTAAATGAGGTTACTTTCAGAATGTAAAGGTTCTGACTGCGAGGAGCAAACTGAATCATGTTCCTCCTGCTGCTGCTGCTGCTGCGTGGTTTTAATTCTGCAGGTTCCAGAGGTCTGCCCAGTCTGTACCACTGGTCACTGAAGAACTCTGGATTATTTTCCTGCTGTGCTTCAAGCATAAATCATCTGATAAAAAGTCTTTTTACATTTCACCAGTGACGTGCTGCTTTAATGAGCAACAAACATTATTAAAGTTGTTTTATTTCCTGATAAAACAYTCTCTACGAACAGAATCACAGCTAAGATGAAAATCTGTTTCCCTTCCTTGAAAGGATTATRAGAAGTTAGCTGGTGGGATTATCAGCTGCAGCCTGGTGTGGAGATCAGGTCTGACGACCAGGGGGGTGGGAGGTCCAGAACCAAAGACCTGATCCTGGACAGAATACCTGTCCTCCACAGACCTGATCCTGGACAGAATATCTGTCCTCCACAGACCTGATCCTGGACAGAATACCTGTCCCCCACAGACCTGATCCTGGACAGAATACCTGTCCCCCACAGACCTGATCCTGGACAGAATACCTGTCCCCCACAGACCTGATCCTGGACAGAATCCCTGTCCCCCACAGACCTGATCCTGGACAGAATCCCTGTCCCCCACAGACCTGATCCTGGACAGAATCCCTGTCCCCCACA
>NW_013953069.1:209277-212187 GCF_001266775.1 Austrofundulus limnaeus
GCATTGCTGAGATGCATCAGGATATCCAGGGTGTACCCTGCCCCTTGCACAATGATGGCTGTGGGCACCAGAAACCCCCCATGAACTTGAAATAAAGAAGATTATGGATGGATGATCAAAAATCCTCCCTCATTTAAATGACCTTACAAGACAAAACAAAAAATCATTGGTCACAAATGTGTTGAGAAGAAACATTCATGAAGAGTGACACTTGGTCATGACTTTCTTCACTGACATCGAAGCCAGCCACCAGCCACTGCTGATCACCTGACTGTYATCCTGGATGAGTTCTCTGTTTATTAAAGTCATTCACATCCTAATCATTGGTCACTTACATCCTAATTTTGTTTTTTAATGTAGCATTTTCTAACTTTTAGCCAGTCTTCTGCTGCTTACAGCTTTTAAACTCTCYTTCAGCCAACGTCAGCAGTAATTCAGCCTTTCTTCCTTTAGTTTGCGTTTTAAGAATTGCAGCTGCAGCTTTAGCGCAGCAGGGTTTTTGACGTTACTCAGAAACAWCCACGGTTTTTTGAATCCCAGATTCCACAGTCAGCTGTAAACGCGCCCACACCAGTTTGGTGTTGTGGCCGRGGCGATCGATGCTCCTCGGTAATGGCTGCCTGGAGAGCAGCACACTTGAATGACAGTTGTGGGACCGCGGCTGAGTGATGGAGCGCTGCTGCCGGTTTAATTAAGTTGGAGTTGAGTCTTCAGTGTCGAGCAGCAGCAGCAGCCTCACCTCCACATCGTTACCCCGAGCACAAACAACACGCCAATTAAAACGGTTCCAGCTGCCATTCTGTGTTAATACATATTCATCCAGTGAGTGTAAGGCTTGTTGCAGGATCATACATTATAGATCAAACCGTTTGATAATGAAAGAACAGTTTATTTCCTGTGTTCTGAAGAGAATTCAACACATAAAACCTTTTTAGTTTGGGAACCTGGAAATGTCACAGAAAACATCCAGGTTACACGTGACAGACCACGGTCTTAGATCCAGACTTAAAGTCTGTTTTGGTCCTGTGCATATAAAAACATACCTGCACCTACTCAGCATGCACAGACTGAGGAACTGCAGGATGGTCCCAACCCTCGAAGCAAAATCTGCCTGGCCCAGTTCTGGCCCACACAACACACTGACATTCTGCCCACAAACAYTGATGACCCTATGGTGGCCCAGATCTGGTTTACTGTAGTACGCTTGGGCCAACGCCACATAAACCAAACCAGAACTGGGTCATCTCAAAAACAGTGCCTTCATTGCCAGACCTGGCCCACATCTGTCTGCTATGAGGCAAAGAAGCTCTAAAGAACTTGAAACGTTACACAATGAAGAAAACAAAATGCTGACATGYCTGCAAACTAGAAAACTACAACAGACTCAGCAGAGAACAAGAGCTGAGGAACTGAACCCAACAGGAACAAAACTGTTCAAAGGAAGAACTGGACCAGCCTGGTTAAAACCAGCCCCTTGTTCTTTGCTTTGCTTCGTACGAGGGTCTGGGCTCTCGGCTGTAGAGAAGTGATTCTTGCTGGAGGCGTGGCCTCTGTTGAAGTTTAAAATGATTGCATCAGTTGGCTGGGACATACAGTATGTGTACACCAGCTCCACTGTGAAGGAGGCCAGCAGGGGTGTTCAGTCCTGGTCCTCCAAGACCTCTGTGCTGCAGGTTTTACRTGTGACCTTCTCTGTTGATCACACAGCATGTTAAAGAATTCAACTAATTTGTTTAGGTGGGGCAGCTTTTTAACCATTRATTATCTGGTTTCCATCAGAGGGGTACAAGCCTAAACAATAAAATAGTGATTAAAAARAGTTACTGGTCCTTTGCTATTTAAAATTAATTCTTCCCCATGTTTAGATCCTACTTTATTTAGACTGGAGGACCAATGATAGACATCCACAGCAGATTARTATTAAAGGGTTCAGTTTTCTCCTGTCACCTCAGTTTGAAGTCAAAAGTCAATTTGCTTTTCTTGTGGCAAAGAGGATCAATACTTRGAAGGGAGAGGATGAAGAAAGGCTTGTGTCCATGGTGGGAAAAGGGTCTCAATAAACGACACAATTTAAGTTTCAACAGAAATCTTAAAACTGACCCCAACTTTTTCATTTCCTTACAGGAAACTTTACCAAATTCAGGAAAAAGGCTTTAATAGAAGATCTCACAATACATCAGATGTTTTTATTGTGTTTATTTAAATTGGACAAAACACATTAAGGACAAAGGTTTACTCTGTAAATGTGTTGTAATTAGCATTGTCTCGCAGTCCTGTGCAGTTTGATGGAAGAACACATTAAACACAACAAAAACTGGTCAAAAAGTAACACAAGCTAAGGAACATAAACACTAGTAAAATGACAAAAGTACTTTCTAAAAATAATTAAATATTAATAAACCAGCACGGTTTTCTTGTTTAGCACTTTGAAGATTAAACTATTTGGTGTTGACCACAGTTTAAATCTTTTCAAAAGGATCCAGTGGACACAATATGAAGCTCCTCCCCCTCACAAAAACATTGGAATGATTGTGTTGACCATTTTGTAAACATCACAGTATTAAAGTATTCAACAATAAAAAATATCTATAATTATCAATCCAGTACTTAACCTCAATTATTGCAGATCTAATAATTTTATACTCACCTGCCACTTTATTAGGTCCACCTGTCCAGCTCTTGTTAATGCAAATGTTGAATCAGCCAATCACATGGCGGCAACTCAGTGCATTTAGGCATGTAGACATGGTCAAGACAACCTCCTGCAGTTCAAACCGAGCATCAGTATGGGGAAGAAAGGTGATTTGAGTGCCTTTGAACGTGGCATGGTTGTTGGTGCCAGAAGGGCTGGTCTGAGTATGCAAAAGTATTCAGCCCCCTTTTCCCTGAGTGCAACCAATTGCATTCAGA
>NW_013953069.1:219005-220382 GCF_001266775.1 Austrofundulus limnaeus
GTGTTGTACAGTATTTTTATTTTATTTTAATATTTTTTAATATTTACTTTTAATTCTAATATTATCACTACTATTGATGCTGTCACATAATATGTTGTTTTGTGCATTGATGTATCTGCTGCTGCTGTTACATCTGAATTTCCCCTCTGTGGGACAATAAAGACAATAAAGTCTGTTTCTATTCTGTTCTCAGCTCTGGTTTCCTCCAGAAACCTGGTATCTGAAGGGTTCTGCACAGGATCTTAGTTCTTTGTGGAACTGGTCTCTTCTGGACAGACCTCTGTGGTCCAGGGTRCAGGTGTAGATGTGAGACTGGTCTGCAGGTTGAGCTGAGACCTCTGGTCCAGCAGGAAACCAGAAGAGTTCCAGGAGGTGGTAGACAGGTTCTTCCCCTCAGCTCTCTCCTAGAATAAAKGTTAGTGAAATGTAGAAGACAACAAAAACATAAATCCTGACAGGTGAYCTCTGCTTTTACTGTCTGAACAAGAACTGATTGTGTTCCTGTCTCTGTGCCCTGCAGCAGCCAGGGTCTGATCGACACCTGTCTGGTCCCTGTCCTCAGCCTGGATGTGGGCAGCAGACCCCTCTGACCCCCGGCTCTGCTGGCCTGGAATAAATCATCAGYTCCAGGTTCTCTGGTCCAGTGGACCACAGCCTGCAGTTTGTGTCCAGGAGGAGCCAGACCTGTGTCTACCTAAACTTTAGTCCTGGAGGACCTCCTTCAGTTCTTGTTACCTGATATTTGAGGTTTTTACTGAAAGCTGGACCTCCTCTGGTTGTTTTATAGAGCTGACATTTCTCTAAAACACTTGAATTAACAGTAGMGCTCCTTGGTGCTCAATGAGGTCAGACACTTGGTGCTCCCACTGACCTGTTGTCATGTTGGTATTAAAAACTGGTCGACTTGGGTTCAGCCAGCTGTTACTTTTATAACCAGTCACTAATGCCACTCTGCCTGTCCTAAACTACCTGTCCTTTCATCAACATTCAGATCCTCCTGCAAACACTGAGTGTAGCTCTGGTTTGACAGTTCATCAGAGCTCTGAGCAGTCTGACCTGCAGCTGGACCCCTGAAGGTGGTTTCCACTGCACTCATCTTTTTTCTTTACAAACCAAGGTGGTTCTCTGAGGTCATTCTTTACCTCCTCCCTCTCTGCTGCATTTACCAAGGTAGAGAAGAACAGGTTATACATTATTATTATTATACACCAGATGTCATTGACCTGATCGACACTGATATTCAGACCACAGTGGAAACACAGCTGACATGAACATGGTCATAATTACCACGTAAAAACAGCAGGTAAAATAAGTATTGAACACGTCACCATTTTTCTCAGTAAATATATTACTAGAGGTGCTAATGACATGAAATTT
>NW_013953069.1:222115-227093 GCF_001266775.1 Austrofundulus limnaeus
CTCTTCAAATTGGGCAGAAGCCTGTTAATCACCCAGCGATCAAAATCAGGTGTGTTGGAGCTGGAAAACCTCTAAAACATGCAGGATAGCGGCCCTCGAGGACTGGAGTTTGACACCCCTGCTCTAAAACATGCAGGATAGCGGCCCTGGAGGACTGGAGTTTGACACCCCTGATCTAATCTGAATTCAGACACTATTACTTCAAAAACATTATTCAGTACTAACTCACTTTGTCATTTTTTACTCTAGAAATGTGTTCCTCTTGCAGATTTCTTCTTCATCAAAAGGCAGATAGTGGTTCAGTCATGTTCTCCATCACACCATCAGGTAATAAACGTCAGTGAAAGTGAAACCATAACATGTTATAATGAGATGGTTATCTTGATATAACAAGATAGTTTTCTCTTTATAACAAGATATTTTAGTAGTTATAACATATTTTCTTGTTTTTACAAGATAGTTTTCTCATTATAATGAGATCCAGTTTAAAAATAAAGTCATGTCATGTGACAGCTCTACGCTTCCTTAGATACTTGGAAAAGATCGTCTTATCTACCTCCACAAAGACCTGAAAATCAAGCCCATTCTCATGCCCCCCGCGTCAACATAATGACGCTTGACCAAGAGACCAAGGGTACCCCCGCCTGTCTGTTCTGTACGAGATGGGGCAGAGGAGGACGATGTGTTTTTACAAGGCTTGAATTGTGCGWAACTAAACGTTCTAGACCCTAAATTTAACTTGTACTAGTCTTATAGAGCCTAACCCTGAGCGCAGAGCCTAAAGCTAACCTTTAATCCTGATTCCTAATGTTAACCTCTTACGTCACGCAAACCTGGAAATGCCACAGGCAGCAAGGACGCACGCACGTCAACATATAGACGTTTGGTCGCTCRGCGACATGAGAATGTGTTAGAAAATCAACCACTTTCCCCTTTTGWTCTACCCAACGTCCAGTTAAAAGTTTGTGTTGTTTCATCGACATTGTTCAGTGTTTTTCAATAAAACAAGATTGGAACGTTGAAGGTGTTTTGTAACCGTGTAACCCCAGACAGGGTTGGTTATTTAAAAAGCTGTATTGGCTACAGTTGGAATTGGCAGGTCAGACTTTTTAAAGATCGGTGATCAGAGGTGGGACAGGAAACTGTACCACTAGTCAAAATAATTWGATTTTGGTCAACGAGATGCAGTATCCAATCAAAAAGGTTCAAGATAGGTTGATCAGGATAACAAATCTGGTCAATGAGATGTCAGATCGTCAACGGATTTACTCAACTGGATTCTGGATTCAGTCAATTTGACACAAACATTGGTCAACTAAGCCAGATCCAGTTCAAACTGTACTGAACTGATCAACAATCTGCTAAAACAAATATTATCCTCAGCAGATCTGGTCAACGTGATGCTGGATCTGGTCAGTTTTCACCTGCAGAGACTGGACGAAGATGTTCAAAGTGTAAAATGTGAACATAAAACAACACAGTACCATAATGACCCAAACACACAGGGTGCAACTCCTTTATGATGGGATCAAATCTGCATTTTGGTCTTTTAGAGCAAACAGTTGAAACACAGGCTGCGATAGAAAAAACTGAACATTTCTGTATATATTTACAGACACATAAACCATGAGCACAAGCTAAAGAAACCTCTATAACTCTCAACCAAAACAAGAACAGGAGTTCTTCTGTTCTCCTTCCTCTTTTATATTTCCAGCTCTATATTTTATTTTCTTCTTTTTTATTTGATGTAAAGTTTTATAAATACATTAGAGCCGGGAGTGCAGAAGTCTGTGCCAGTGTTGGTACTCTGCAGGAAGGTTCCATTGTTGCTTTTGGACAAACTATTGTTTTTCTCTGGTAAAAAGGCATGTCTGCCTGTGTTTTAAATATTATAAGAATATTAACAGTCTTTCTCTTTGAGTAAAAGCCTTGAGTGAAGCTCTGCTCCACAAACACTGAAGGAACATTCAGTCTGAACACGTTTGTGATTTATACTRTTCAACAAGGTAACAAAATAAGATCTGCTTGGACTCTGGAGTCTGTGCTTTCCACAGCCAGCCACAGTGTCAGTGCCTGGCGCCGGCCCAACCCGACCCYCTGAACTATACCCGTGTTGTGGAGTGGCCGTGGGGCAGGTTGCTACTGTTCTGGCTGCCAGCGAACGTGTTGAAGTTGTGCAGCGGCTGCAGGCCAGCCAGGGAGGTGGGGATCATGGTGATGGTGCTGGGCGACATCAGGGGGATGTCGTCGGGCGAGCGGCGCAGGGTCAGGGTGTAGTCGGGCGGGCAGGCGAGTCGGAGCGCGTCGTGACTCTGCAGGGACTCACACTCATGGTGCTCCAGCTGCTGCTGCTTCATCTGCAGGGACACCAGCTCCTCGTTCAGGTGGGCCACGTCGTTGGTGGTGGACGGAGCGCTGGCCGGGGTGGAGCTGCGCTGCGGGGTGGGAACGCTCCGGTTGGTCTCGTGGCGCCGCTTGTCCTTCTTGTAGTAGAGCGCAGCGAAGGCCAGGATGTTGAGGAAGAGCAGCGAGGCGCCCACAGCGATGGTGACGCTCAGCTCCGTGGAGTAGTCCCGTTTGGTTTCGATGACCACCGTGGACTCGTTGGTCAGGTCGCCACTCCTCCGCTGGTCGGTGGTCTGTTTGACGTTCACTGAGGGGACGCCCGGGTGGCGGGTGGTGGACGGCCAGTTGTTTTTACCCGGGAAGCGTTTGGTGTAAGGGTAGGGGGTGGTGTCCTGAGGGGGGATCTTGGTGGTGGTGGACACATACTGGAAGAGCCCGTTGATATCGTGGAGGTGTGGAACCAGCTCCAGCCAGAAGGCCACCTTCGTAGCTCTGTAGTGGTCTCGCACTCGAGGTTTGAGACCTATGTGTAGATACAGCTGGTCTTTGGGGTTGTACTTGGTCCAGGCCACCTCCTCAAAGCGGTTCGGCTTTGTGTGGATGAACTTTGTATCCTGTGGGACTGGCTGGTTGGGATCTCTGAAAGAACATAAACCAAACAAAGACAGGATGTAAACATGAATATATAAAACGTTTAAAACAACTGAAACAAATCAGTCCAGCACTGGGGGGCCCAAAGGGCCATGGTCTGGATCTGAACTCAGAAATGTGTGTTTGAAAGTGTCCTTTAAGCTTTGTATAAAACTGTATGTAGCAGTTCAAACACAGAAACACCAAATGGTCTTAAACTACATTTAAATCAAACATTTCCAACAGTTACATCTTCTTAGGTAATCATTTACTTTATAACTCTCACTCTGCTGGGCCATAGGGCCAAGTGTTGCATCATTGTGAAGCTTTTTAAATATGAAGTGAAATTCCTGATGACATCATTTTAGACCAATCAAATGTAAGATTTTAAACCTGGGCTCTTGTAATGAAAACCAGCTAGTAGCCAGGCCAGGGGATAAGTTAATAAATTACAGCAAACTGTGGATCATTTTGAAGCTTTTTAAAGAATATAAAAATAATAACTCATAATTTTAAAAATRCTCATTATGACTGATTATTCCAGCAAAGTTCCCTTTTATTATATTAGAACTCAAATTTGTCGTATTTTTTAATGTGAAGGGCAATAACTGAGTAAATTTAAATATCAGTTGATTTAAGTAAAAGCTAATGGACCACAGTTTAATTTCAGACGGGGGGTCTGTCTGCAGGGAGTTCACGTGTTTTCACTCTGTGCTGGTTTCTCCTCCACAGACTAAAACCTGATGATGTCAGCTCAAAGCAGAGCTTCAAAAACAAACCTGTCATCCTGGTTAAATAAAGGTTGGTTTAAGTTTCCACGTATTTCACCTGAAGAACAGAGAAACATTCTGATTCTACGTTTTAATAAGTTTCTTTTTGTTGAACTTTCTGGAGAAAATAATGGAAAACTGTTCAAATGTGTGTGACTGTTTAAAAAGAATAAACACAAATAAAAGAATAAAGTGCACTTCACTTTGAAATGAGCCTAATTTAAACATGATTTAACTGGTATATTCAGGTCATTTAAACTCAGAGTTGAGTTGTAATCAGGTGGAAACATCCCAGTGGTTCCAGCAGTTTATAAATTCAAACTGTTTCACAGAGTAAAAGTTGCACAGAGCGTCTCCAGCTCCTCCTGACTCAAGGCTGTTGCTGTGTGTGTTTGCAGATTTAAATCGACTCTTGCTGTGAAAACCAGCGGACCYTCCAAACACTATAATTGCTTTGTTTCAGAAGTCTCTGGTCAGCTTGGTCTGCTCCATTACTTGGACCCGGTTCTGTCTCTGCCTTGTTAAGAACCTGTCTAAACCAGTGGAAAGCTCCAAACTGACTGAAGTCCAGCAGTGCTGACTGTGCAGGAGTGGGATCCTCTGACTGAACACAGGACCCAGCAGCTCTGTGGTCCGCTCCGTTATCCAGAACTGAACCAATAGTTTGGCTCAGTGCTCMCTGTGATGTGGGCCCAGTCTCTGCCAGCAGCCAATCCTCCTCAAATATGAGAAGTTTTCAGGGAGGATTGAGCTGAGCAGCTTTAAAGAGAAGCTGGCACTGGCACATGTAGACAACAAAGAGCRGAAGGCTGCTGGAAACTTTAGCTTTTATAATAACGTTTCTTTTTAACCCATTCCTGGAAGAAGGGAAATCCATTTAAAGAGGACAGAATGAAGAGGAAGATATTACAACAGTTCGACTGTCTGCTGAAGATCTGAAATATTGACACCAATAACACCAATAACACCAACCAATCCAACCAATAACACCAACACCAATAACACCAATAACACCAACACCAATAACACCAATAACACCAACACCAATAACACCAATAACACCAACACCAATAACACCAATAACACCAACACCAATAACACCAATAACACCAACACCAATAACACCAATAACACCAACACCAATAACACCAATAACACCAACACCAATAACACCAATAACACCAACACCAATAACACCAATAACACCAACACCAATAACACCAATAACACCA
>NW_013953069.1:229959-232825 GCF_001266775.1 Austrofundulus limnaeus
AAATATTTATTAAAATGAATTCAATTAAAATAAAATGAAATGTAGAAGAAGAAGAAGAAAAAAACTTATAATATCTGCCCTCTCTGGTCTCTGTTGGTCCCTGTTGGACCCTGCTGGTCCTTGTTGGTCCCTGCTGGTTCCAACTGGACTCTACTGGTCTCTGCTGGTCCCTGTTGGTCCCTGTTCCATCACCACCCACAGTGGATGTGTGTATTCCTGAGTCAACAGAGAGCTGCATATTTCTGCTGCTCTGGGGACTTTTTCTGACTCTCCACAGGTTTCTGTAAAGTTGTACGTAGGCGGCCATGACAGATGCTAGTCCCACCCCCTGGTTTCAGATTTCCTGTACGCAAGAAATGAATTCATTCAGAGTTATGATCAGAACTAATCCAGTTTGTTTCTGCTTTAACTGGTGGCCTGAGTTCAGTCCTGAGTTCAGGTTCAACGTGTGTATTTGTCGGCTGCCACAACTGAAGAAAACTGAGAAACTCTTTAGAAACAARTGGGCTGGGAATTCAGTCCTATTCAGTATTACTGGTACACATGAAGTTTAAGTACACATTATAAAATATTTACTGAAGGAAATGTATCAAGTGAAACAACATTTCACTACAGATAGCTTGTGTTTGATACAAAACAACAAATGATAAAGAACATTTAAAAAGATAAACATTTTGTGGAAAATATAGAAAAACATAATGTTTACTGTGTCAACGATACTGGCACCCTTTGAGGCAAACCAGTATGGAACCCAGTTCAGCTCACCTGTTGCAACGATCACCTGTGATGAACTACCTGCACCTATTTGATGTGAATTATCCAATGAATGATCATGCTGACTTGATTGATTGATTGATTGATTGATTGATTGATTGATTGATTGATTGATTGATTGATTGATGATGCCTTTATTGTCGTTGTACAGATGAAATTACATTTAAGAACACCTGTTGAAGAAGACGCACACACCCACACACACACGACATGTTGGTGTTTTAAAAAGCCACCTGTTCTTCCCTCTTCATGTGTGACAATGGTAAAAACAAAGGAGCTGTCTGAGGACACCAGAAATGCTATTATTTGCAAACACAAGACGTCCAAAGGATATAAGGCCGTCTTCAAAGACCTTGGTATCTCTGTTTCAACGGTGTGTAATGTTATTAAAAAGTTTTCCAGGCATGGAACGGTCAAGAACCTCCCTGAAAGTGGGGAAGGGAGAAAAACTGATGACAGAAATKTTCAAAGGTTGGTGTGGATGTGGAAAAAACACCACATCAAACATGTAAAGACCAGAAGACCAACCAACGAAACAACAGTGGAGCTCTTTGCTAACGCACTCAAACAGTATGTTCACAGATGGAGCAATGAAGCCTTTAAGGAAAAGAACACCATCCTAACAGTCAAGCATGGTGGAGGATCTATAATGATGTGGGGCTGCTTTGCTGCATCTGGTGGAGGACTTGACCGTATCACAGGCATCATGAAATCAGAAGATTATCAAGCACTTCTAGAGTGAAATGTCCTGCCAAGTGTAAGGAAACTTGGTTTGATGTGAAGACCATGGGTCTTCCAGCAAGATAAAGACCCCAAAAACACGCCTCAAAAGTCACGCAGGAATGGTTGAAAGAGAAAAATGGACTGTTTTAAAATAGCCTGCAATGAGTCCTGATCAATCCAGTTAAAAATCCTTGGAGGGAGCTGAAATCTGCCACTGGAGAAAGGAGCCCTGCAAGTGTTCAAGAGCTTGAGCATACTGCGAAGGAAGTGTGGGAGAAAATACCACCAGACAAGTGCAAGAAGCTTATAGATGGACAGAAGAAATGTTTGTCATCACTGCCAAAGGATGTGCAACCAAATATTAAAAAGGGGTGTCAACATTAGTGCACATGCTGGTTTTCTGAGTTTTCCTTTAGAATTAAAACATCTATGTTGAAAGAGCAATTGTCTTTGTTAAATTACCTCCAATTAAAAGATTCTGCTGATATAAATTTACAACATTTCCATTTATTTCTGAAGATATTCACTCAATTATGGAAACWTGAAGGGGTGCCAGTGATGGTGGGCAGGACTGTAGAAGTAGTAAAGGCTTGGTCATGCTCAGCGTCAAGCAAACTGCACTTTGTGCAGATGAATGCGGATCATAAACTTACATGGATGTTAACTTTAAACTCAAAAKCCCACTGAAGAGAGTTTGTTTGCTCTTTGCCGCAGATATACCCCRGATCCAGAGCTCGATCTGGGCTAAGACTGGCCACCAAAGGTGTCTGTTCTGGACCACTGTGAGTCAGAGAGCTTCCTGTGARATCAACTAAAACCCTGAATGTGAGTTTCAGAGGATCCAGCTGGTTTTCCAGTGTTTTCTCTAACTAACTCTCAGACATGGTGGCRGTGTGCCAGAGGACATGTAGAACCTGGGTTAACCTGGGACTCATGGGTCAGACCTCAGTGACCACAACCAACCACACATCAGGACATCAGTACAGCTGGGATGACACTAGGCGGCAGACAAATTATCACATTTACTCTAATTAGTTTTATGCTTTTTTGTGTCGTGACAAAACTAATGTCAAGTTTTCTTAAGTTGAAAGATCCAAACAWTGGGRRTCATGCAAGAACCGTTGGTACACAGGTTTGTTCTTAAGTTGTGCGTACGAGTGATTTAGGAGAATTTGTGYCATTCACCAATGTTTTCATATTCTAAGATTTTTTTCAGATACGAACAAAATTCAGGAGTGGTCCAGACCTGTCGTATATTTTACCAGCAGTCAGTCTGCTGTTATCCAGACGGGTTTTCTTCACTAACTAGAGAAGTTGCATTTCCTACGAAAATGCAAGTGTGAATGCCATTTGGCCAAAACGTAAGCTG
>NW_013953069.1:233761-240313 GCF_001266775.1 Austrofundulus limnaeus
AACATGTTCTTGCATGAGGCCCAGTGACTCTCTGGTGATTCTCTGCAGCTAAACAGTGAATAATGAAGTACAAACTAGCATCAGAAGGGTTGAAGACGGATTGAGACGGTTTCTACAGATCTGCATGAAAACAATGATAACAGGTTTAAACACTATGAGGAAACTAAAGGTTACTGATGGTTTCAGCCATAAGAGATAAAACTGATTTTGGTTAGAGCCACCTGATCACCATTTTATATAACTATAAATGAAGTCTGTATTTTGGTAAGGTTGCTAAGCTGTGGCAGCCATCTTAAATCAGCTTGTCTCATCCAACGATTATTTTCTAAAAGCTTCATTGTAATTTGACCAGTGGTTAATAAGATATTTTGCTAACAGACATACAGTTAATGCCAAAGGTTTGAACCAACGTTTCTGAGTTTGGACTATGTAATGTGGACTCTCAGCTACTACCACACCAAACGAGTGCTACCCATTGTAGTGTTTCAAAAGGTTAGTTTGTGGCAGCTAGTTTGACTTTAAAGCTTGGTCGTATGGAGGTAATTTTGTTTTGTTTATTATTCAATCAAACAAAAATACAGTTCCATCAGAAAAAGCTGATTCAAATGAAAAAATTTCCATTAAAAAACTAACGTTTTTGTTCATGTCAGAAACGTTTGGTTGAATCTCGGACCTTTGGTTGACACTGTTTCGGTTGAAGCCAAAGGTTTTGAACTCAGAGAACATGAACATCTGGGGCGGGGCCTGAGAAGGAATTATGTAAGATGTGTCCCTATTGGTTAGTGCAGACTGAAGCTATTTCTTGGTGCACCTMCTTCAAATGTGAACAAATACAACACCTCCGTGTAGACTCAAACATAGATTTTCTGTCTGTCTGAAACATGGTTGCATGATAAGGTACCGTCAGCTGCAGTTACAGTAACATACCTGTTATAATGTATTCAGAAGAGACAGATCCAGAAAAAAGGGGCGGAGAAGTGATGATTTATATTAGAGAGAATATTCAGTGTGAACAAAAACTGTGGTCRAACAACAACCACCTTGAATGTCTTGGTCTAAAGGTCACTATGTGCCCTCACATGATATTTAGCATTGTTGGTCTTTATCGCCCCCCGATGCTAAAAGTGATTTCTTTGACCATTTTCAGAACTTGATTAAAGAATGTGATCTTAGGAAGGAAGTTTTACTTATGGGAGACTTTAATATCGATTGGGAGGATAAACTACGCAGGAAAAACCTCCTCAAAACATTCATGTAGTAAGTTGGACCTTCATCAGTTAATTGAGGGTCCTACTGGAGTTACAAACACTTCGAAAAGTCAGATAGATTTAATATTCAGTAACAAACCTGAGCGAGTAACTAAAACGTACACGTAGACGTGCACACGCGAGCTTGCGACGCGACATATGAAAGTTGAAAAATGTTCAACTTTTGTCGCTGTCGCTTAGCGTACAACCAATCAGCGAGGGTTTCATTGACTGACCAATGAGAGGAGAGTATGCTACACACTGCAGTTAGCTAACACTTTCACCAAGTGATTACTAAAAAGCTTTGTGGGAATTTATTGGCACCAGGGTGAAGTTTATGGTAAGTTTTTCCTCATAAAACTGTATCTTGATGTGTGTTTGTTTTTCAATATCARTAGCATCGCAAGATTTGTTTAGTTTGCACGTCCATAATGCACACCCGCCTTCAGAGTCAAGAACCAATCAAATTTCATGAAGACAAGCGACCTGAGAGCGCGATTCACAACGCTGCGATCGCTGTCGCGTCCCGTGTGTCGGGTTTCACCCTGGCTGCGATGACAGCCGTTAATCGCTGTAGTTTGTCGCGTCCCGTGTGTCGAGKRCTTCAGAATTCCTCGTAATGAAAGACAAAATTTTGAAAAGGCAGTAAAAGGAAATGACTGGTGCCAACTTATAAAAACAGGAGATATTGAAATTGATAGTAATAAGTTGTTAACTACATTACAGAAAATAATAAACAGTTTTGTAAAGAACGTAAGAAATAAAAATGGAAGCAGAAGTATGCCATGGATGAATTGACATTTGGATCCTAATGAAGTCACGAGAAGCTGCACTTAAAAAGGCTCTAAAATCAAAATTAGACCATGACCTATGTTTGTTACTCTAAGGAACAAAGCAGTGAAAGAACTGAGAAAGGCTAAAGCTAATTTCTTTATTACTYTCATTAAAGAATCCAGATGTAAGTCTAAAATTGTATGGGAACAACTCAAGAAACTAACAAGCACAAATTTTAAACCTCTAAAAAATTTAGAACTCAAAATGGAGGTAAAACTGTTACAGACCCTGGTGATATCTCAGAGGCCTTGAACAGTTACTTTTTACATTCAGTAGCACTAACTGCTCAGAGCTTCACTCCTGGTCATCCTAATCACACACCTCTAAATACTGACCAACCCATCTTTAGCCTATAAGAAATCTGTGAATGTAAAGTGTTAAAAATAATAGATTCACTTAAGGTATCTAAAGCTAAAGAWGTATATGGTATGGACTCCTATATGCTCAAAGCTCTGAAAGAACCTCTGGCACCCGTCATTTGTAAGTTGATCCATTCATCCTATCCCAGCGCCTGGAAGTCAGCAGTAATTACACTTATCTTTAAATCTGGTAAAACAACAGAAATTCAGAATTACAGGCCTATATCTATCCTACCCATAATATCAAAGGTAGCTGAAAGATGGATTTCAGAGCAACTTGTGRTTTATCTTAATAATAGTCCATTTTCTTTACATCCGATGCAGTTTAGTTTTAGGCCCAAACATTCAAATGAGACAGCTAACTGCTACTTAGTTGAAAACATTAAAACATCTTTAGATAGAGGCGGTGTTGTTGGGGCAGTGTTCCTGGATCTAAGAAAAGCATTTGACACTGTAAATCATAAAGTCCTTCTCTCTGTATTAACTAAGTTCAACTTTTCATAGATCTCTATACAATGGTTTAGTTCCTATTTAACAAACAGAATGTTACAGTAAACAACCAATGCTCTACAGCCAGGCACTCATCTACCGGGGTCCCACAAGGGTCCATATTTGGACTGCTGTTATTCAGCCTATATACAGTATTAATGAACTCCCATCGGTCTGTGACAGTGTAGATATTCAGCTATATGCAGATGATACTGTRATCTATGTACAMGGTAAGAACAAAGATGAAGATGCTTCCAAACTAACAGATGCCATGATAAAAATAGCCACTTGGCTTAAGCATGTCTGCCTCCAATTAAATGTTTCTAAAACAGTTGGCATGTATTTTACCAAACGACTAGAAAATACACCTGACCCTGACATATCTATTTTTTGGAGAGAAGATCACATTGGTCAAACAATTTAAATATCTTGGGATTTTGTTTGATACAAATTTATCATTCAAACCTCACGTTAAAAAGATAACAAAAATACTTAAATTTAATCTTGCAAATTTTAGACATATAAGATACTGTTTGACTAATTCGGCTGCAAAACCTTTTATGAATGCCATGATCTTTTCTCACATCTCTTACTGTTTAACAAGTTGGGGACAAGCAAACTCATCAACCCTAAAGCCTGTGGAGATACTTTATAAACAGACATTAAAGATTTTAGATTTAAAAAAATCTGTAGGATACCATCATTGTAAGATTTTAATAAAACATCATTTGTTGAGTTGGGAAACTATGAACACATTTGTAAATATTTGTCTGGGTTTTAGAACTCTGCACTGTCTTACACCTCCTGCACTTGAAGCACTTGTTGTCGGTAAGGACCACCAGAGCTACTGTAAGAGGAGATCTTGCTGTACCTTTTAGACAAAAAACATTTGGTCAGAATTATTTTTCAGTAAAAGCTTCACTTGACTGGAATAAAATACCAAAAAGCAGAAGAACCAGTGGATCCTTCAAATTATTCTCAAACATCTTAAAATCATGGCTCCTGGTTAATCAACTGTGTAGACACTGAGTGTGGGATTCTTTGATTCATTTTGAATTTTAATGTGTTGCCTGGAATTGTTGTTGTGCTAAAWGGATTTTTATCATTTTAATTCATGTTGTTATCATGTTTTTAGGATTTGTATTTTTTCTCTTCTTTTTAATGAAAGTGACTTGTTGTGTATTGTCTTTATATCCATAAGACTTTGAGGGACTACAGATGAAAACTAGCCTCTATGGCTAATTCTGGCATTTTCTGTAGCATGTACTGTCCCTTCTTAAATAAATAAACAACATGTTGTCAGTCCATTAAATGGACATTATTAAAGGTTATCAGTCCCATCCTGRCTGCAGACTGTCCCTCCTCTACCTCCCAGTAGGTTAGAAAGCACTTATCAGTCCTTTGTATGGCTGATAATATGTATTTAGGTGTAGTGAGTTTGGCTCCTCCTCCTCCTCTCTGGCTGTTATCAGTGGTGTAATAATCTTTTCCTGAAGGTTTCAGGTAAAGCCTGAGGAGGACACGGGGTGGTTTAGCTGCAGAAGAAGCTCTCTGGATGGTGATGGAGAGCCGGCCACAAGGAGACCTTCCCACTGACTGTTCCTGGATGTTTACGCTTTCCCTGAAACTGGGGTAGTTCTGCTAAAGCTAGCTGCCTCCTCAGGCTTACATGTCAACCAAAAGTCTGAGATTCAACCAAAGATGTCCAACATGTGCCAAAAAGTTTCTTTGTAAAAAACCTTTTGATTGAAAACTGTTTTGATTTAAATAGCTTTTTGATTGTCTAAGAAAAAACAAAGTTWCCTCCATATAGTCAGTTTGAGCCAAACATCCGGTTAAAGTGTTTAGGTAAAACCAGAAAAAGCAAGCACGCACATGAAGAAAAGAACATTTAGAATGCAAAGCACCAAAAGCCCAGATGATTGTGTTGATTGTGTTGTCATTAAACTGAAATCGTTCAGTTGTTTTGTGCAGAAAATTTAAAGCAGCACTTTCCTGTGATTCTCAGTGGCAGTCTGTGCAATGAGTGGAGGCTTGCTGAGAAACAGCTACACTCAGTGATGAATTTGTTTTCTGCTTTATTGGAAGTAAAGTGAAATAAAAGTCTTTCCAAAGCGTGTGAGAGGAGGCCAATCCCCCGCTGATCAGGCGTCAAACTGAACCAGAGCCAAACAGCCAGAGCTGCAGCCCATCACACTCATCAGGACTTTATCTTCCCCCAAACAGTGACGTTTCACTACGACTGGGCTGAAAACACCCTGCGTGTAATCTGACAGGGCCAAAACCAAGCTGTGGTTCAGAGGAGCAGCCTGCTTCATCAGCCCATCACTGCTTTTTAACCTCCACCTCCTCTTTAAAGACACGACTTCATCACTTAATTACTCATGTCTTCATACTGCACCGGCTGCTTAATCACAGCTTTAATTATAAAAATTACTGAAACCTCTGATTATTTCTGCTTTAGTCACGCTTCAGCAGGTCAGACTCACAACCTATTTTATCTGGATTTACATATTTAGAGTTAAATCCATCTACCCTGCTCCTGCATATATTTATACATTTACTGCAATTAGATTAAACAAATCACTGTAATATACTGGATAAAATAAACTGAAACATAACAGATCTCATTTCAACTGAGTCCATGTTTGTCCCAGTTTTCTGTCCATTACACACAGTCTGTGGATAAACTGCCTCAGACAGTATCGTTGCAGTATTTGTAGTATAGTTGGAGTATAGCTGCAGTATAGTTGTAGTATAGTTTCAGTATAGTTGTAGTATAGTTGCAGTATAGTTGTAGTATAGTTTCAGTATAGTTGTAGTATAGTTGTAGTACAGATGCAGCATAGTTTTAGTATAGTTGTAATATAGTTGCAGTACAGTTGTAGTATAGTTGTAGTATAGTTTTAGTATAGTTGTAGTATAGTTGTAGTATAGTTTCAGTATAGTTGTAGTATAGTTGCAGTATAGTTGTAGTATAGTTTCAGTATAGTTGTAGTATAGTTGTAGTATAGTTTCAGTATAGTTTCAGTATAGTTTCAGTATAGTTGCAGTATAGTTTCAGTATAGTTGTAGTATAGTTGTAGTATACGTTCAGTATAGTTTCAGTATAGTTGTAGTATAGTTGTAGTATAGTTTCAGTATAGTTGCAGTATACTTTCAGTATAGTTGTAGTATAGTTGTAGTATACTTTCAGTATAGTTTCAGTATAGTTGTAGTATAGTTGTAGTATACTTTCAGTATAGTTTCAGTATAGTTGTAGTATAGTTGTAGTATACTTTCAGTATAGTTGTCAGTATAGTTGTAGTATAGTTGTATTATAGTTTAAGTATAGTTTTAGTATAGTTGTAGTATAGTCGTAGTATAGTTGTAGTATAGTTGTAGTATAGATGCAGCATAGTTTTAGTATAGTTGTAGTATAGTTTCAGTATAGTTTTAGTATAGTTGTATTATAGTTGCAGTATTGTTGTAGTATAGCTGTAGTATAGTTGTAGTATAGATGCAGCATAGTTTTAGTATAGTTGTAGTATAGTTTTAGGATAGTTGTAGTATAGTTGCAGTATAGTTGTAGTATAGTTTTAGGATAGTTGTAGTATAGTTGCAGTATAGTTGTAGTATAGTTT
>NW_013953069.1:241714-243800 GCF_001266775.1 Austrofundulus limnaeus
GTAGGATAGTTGTAGTATAGTTGCAGTACAGTTGTAGGATAGTTGTAGTATAGTTGCAGTACAGTTGTAGGATAGTTGTAGTATAGTTGTAGTATAGTTTTAGGATAGTTGTAGTATAGTTGCAGTACAGTTGTAGGATAGTTGTAGTATAGTTGCAGTACAGTTGTAGTATAGTTGTATTATAGTTGCAGTATTGTTGTAGTATAGCTGTAGTATAGTTGTAGTATAGATGCAGCATAGTTTTAGTATAGTTGTAGTATAGTTTTAGGATAGTTGTAGTATAGTTGTAGTATAGTTTTAGGATAGTTGTAGTATAGTTGCAGTACAGTTGTAGGATAGTTGTAGTATAGTTGCAGTACAGTTGTAGTATAGTTGTAGTATAGATGCAGCATAGTTGTAGTATAGTTGTAGTATAGTTTTAGGATAGTTGTAGTATAGTTGTAGTATAGTTTTAGGATAGTTGTAGTATAGTTGCAGTACAGTTGTAATATAGTTGTAGTATAGTTGCAGTACAGTTGTAGTATAGTTGCAGTACAGTTGTAGTATAGTTGTAGTATAGTTGCAGTACAGTTGTAGTATAGTTGTAGTTTGAGCACCAAGCCATGAGTCACACTGTAACACTCTGACACTGAGGAATTGTGAACTAAAGCATTTCTTTTCAGGATAAACCTAAACATTCAGGTGATTTAAGGCCTTTCTTTATGGAGTTCACATGTTCTCCTCATGTTTGCATGAGTTCTCTCTGGTTTCCTCCTATTTTCTAAAAACGATCATTTGAAGCTGCGTTCAGTCCCTGGCAGATTTTTAAAAGAAGGTCTGAGATCTCAGAGAGAATTATCTGGTTTCACAAAAAAGACTAAAACAAAACAGATTAAAATAAATCTTATTTAGCAGCTGAGCATGTCTTTAAAAGCATGATATGATTATTTTCTCTGAGCATTGCTTCTAAAGTTTGGTATAATAAATTCTAAATTGTTTACTTCTCGTGTCAAACTCAAGGTCGTGGGCCAGATGTGGCCCACCACTTCATTATGTGTGGCCCACAATAGCTTCAAACATTTATTACTGCCTTAAAATATGCTGCTTTAAAGCCAGCAGTGACCATAAACTACATCTCCCATAATGCATGTTGAGTATTTAACTGCAACATGACGGCATCCCACCACCAGGTGGAGCTGCACAGGMTTCAACAGTAGATGTTAATTCATCAGATAAAATACACAATTTYGTGCATTCTCACCAGCTACTTTTGCTGCAGCCCAGTTGTACTGGAAAGTGGGAATTTCCCAAGATGGCAGGTATTCACAACAACTGAATAGTAGCCATGTTTCCATCAAKTGGCTTGGAGCAAATCAACCAGGCTACACAAACTGTAATTGAAATAACATTTGTGTAGTAAACAGGAAGTAAAYTCGTAAACTCGCAGGGACTACACATCTCAGGACAATGGAGAGAAGTCATGTTGCTACTCTCAGGAAAGTTGTAATTATTCTGTCACATCAGCTAGTTCTGGTGATGTTACTGCTGTCTGGAGACGTAAAGAATGAAATGTAATTCTCTTCACMTTACAGGAATAACTGAGGKGATGCCGACAGCGGGGGAGGGTCCAGCTGCAGCAGCGGGAACAGCTGATCYACCATGTGAAGTAAATATTCGTTACGTCAGAACTTATTCAGAAAATGTGTTTCCATCTCCCGTTTTACACATTACCTTGTTTTTTGAATATCCAAAAACAACCTCAAGTGTGGTCAAAGTGTATAAACTTTTTTTTTGCAAAACAGAGGAAGTTTTTGTGAATGTTGCTGTTTCAATCCAGATTTTCTAACGTTTTACTTCAAAATACTCATTAAAAACATCGARGGAAACACGGTTAGTGAGTAAAACTCTTACTTTGACTTTTAACAGTATTTCTGTATTAATCATTTCACATTTTGTCAGTCCATGTAGTACTTTTCAGTGTTAATGAGAGGATGTTAAAACAGTGTTTCTATGCAAGAAATACCACATAGGTCTCTGTTAGTGTTTGTTAGCAGTTCTCAGCCATTTGATTTGATTTGATTGATTTATTTAACAGGAAAAGATTACT
>NW_013953069.1:244800-247329 GCF_001266775.1 Austrofundulus limnaeus
GTTTTATTTTTCAGGACTGGAACTTTACAAGTTGAAATATATTTTTCCTGTATTGTCTCCAACTTATCATAAGCTTTGTTAGCAGTTCTCAGCCATGACACCAGGAACATGATGTTCCGTGTTCAGTTGAAGTTAAACAGGAAACTTTGGAGTTTATTACAAAATCAATATGAATAGAGGCTGGAGGGACCCTTCAAGTTGCTCAGGAATGGATTAGAAATTTTTCCCTCAGTGTAAAGTGAGTTGTTGGTGGGGACTGAGTGATGGATGTAGAAGGTTATGGTGTCAAAATGCTCATCAGTAGTTTCCTCATACAACAGTGAAAAAACACTCACCCTGTTTTGGCGAAATTAGTCCAGTAGGTCATGACGACGGCACTCAGCATCACATCGTTCTTGGAGAAGTTGCAGTTGAAAAGATCTGTGGGGCCAATCATCGGTATCCCAAACACGTAGGGTACCTCGTCACCATGAGAAGAATCGGCCCAGCTGGGCTTCATGTCACTCTGACAGTGGTGGTAGAAGGCGTAGAAGTAGGTGGGGGAGCCATACTGGGCGTGGAGGTCGGCCGTGGCCACAGCAGGCGCCACCCACTGGTGGTCYGTGAAGAGGGCCACCAGGGTCTTTCTGCGGGTCTCTGGGTTCTCCTTGTCGGCCCAGTCCGTGTACATGAACTTGATGGTCTCCCGCAGCGTGTCCTTCCCCTCGGGGTAGCCGTAGAGGTGGTCCACAAAGTCAGACACAGCAAAGTCAAAATCGTTGGCGGACACTCCGTCCTCACTGTCCACAATGCCATCCACAAACTTGAAGCCCTCGCCCTGATTGACCCCCAGCATAATGTCGTAGTTCAGGAACTCCCCCTGTTCCATGAGGATCTGGGGGTCATCAGGGATAACATCACCATCAATCACCGGCCCGAAGGCTATGTGGTATTTTGCAGGTGTGACGTACTGCTCAATCAGCTCCTTGTAATTTTTCTTCTGCAGGCACTCCACCAAGTCGATGGTGTCCAGCATGTTGCAGCCCACCTTCTCGGCCAGAGACCGGGTGTACTTCGCCGGCTGGTAGTTGACCGCCCAGCTGGACAGGGCCGTTCCGCTCTGGATGATGGCTTTCTGGAACAGATCTGAGATTAGGACTGGCATTAGAGGTGAAGTAAATCAAAACCTAAAGGCAAGGAAACAACTGTTAGCAACAAGCTATAAGAGTTAGCATGTTCACAGGTTACTGGTTCAAATCCCGGCCAGGGGACCTTTCTAGATTTTACATGATCTCTCTGTGCATGTGTGGGTTTTCTCTGGATACTCTGGCTTCCTCCCACACACCAAACACATGACTGTTATTCTTTTACTGGTAACTCTAAATTGTCTCTATGTGTGAGTATGTTTGTCTCTATGTCTCCCTGTGATGGACTGGAGACCTTTCCAGGGTGTCCCCTGCCCCTGACACTGACTGCTGGATTTGGACACCAGTGACCCCTGTGACCCTGAAAGGAAGAAGCAGGTAAAAGATGATGGATGGAAGTTCACAGGTGAAATGTATACCGTCTACTGCAGGCTAATAACCAGCTAAAGAATTAACCAACCCTGCTTTATAGAGAACACCAGAGAAGAAGTAAAACAGGAGTTTTTATATTTAAAGTGTTTCAGTTACCAGGAGGACATTTTAAAGAAGCTCTTTTTTGTAAAACAAAAAGAGGGAAAATGTTAGCTGAAGACCTACAAACATGAAAATCTAGTCCGACTGTTGGTTCTTCAGCCTTACCGACTGCCAATCAGCAAATAGGCCAGAATACAGGAAGACTATTAGAGCTGAGATTTTATTGGACGGGTAGAGGTTCTATTTATAATCTCAGAGCAGTGACTCAACCAGGCCAACATGAAAAGGATGTTTTCAGCACAGAAAAGATGTGTCCCACTAGACCTCTCTAGCTCTGTTCTGAGCCTGATGTGGATCATCAGATCCTGCCTGCAGACCTGAACAAACCCAGTGAAGGAGCAGACTGATCCACTGGGCCCAGTGCTGAACTCAGGGTTCAGGACTCAGGGCAGACTGTGGGGACGCTAACACTAACAACCTAATCTAAAGATAGCATCAGCTACAGAGTATATTTAGCTGAACAGTGCAATTCCAACAGAAAATAAAAACTAATAGCTAGAAGATAAAGTTAGAAAAAAGTAGCTTATAACCTAAACTAGTAACTAGATACAGCTTAGAGGAAACATATACAGGTCCTTCTCAAAAAATTAGCATATTGTGATAAAGTTCATTATTTTCTGTAATGTACTGATAAACATTAAACTTTCATATATTTTAGATTCATTGCACACCAACTGAAGTAGTTCAAGCCTTTTGTTGTAAAATTTAAGATATTAGCAAAACAGTAAAGAAAAACCAAAAATCCCTATCTGAAAAAAAATAGCATTTCATGAAAAGTTTCTCTAAACCAGTGGTTCCCAAACTTTTTATCTTCTGACCCACAAAATATCCATGGCAAAAATTTGTGACCCCAAACATTACTGGTCTGAGT
>NW_013953069.1:248329-250223 GCF_001266775.1 Austrofundulus limnaeus
GTTCTGGACCTGCCAGCAGGTGGCGGCAGAGCTGTGGTTCTGTTCTGGACCTGCCAGCAGGTGGCGGCAGAGCTGTGGTTCTGTTCTGGACCTGCCAGCAGGTGGCGGCAGAGCTGTGGTTCTGTTCATGTGACAGAAGAAGAAGAGCTGCATCATGGCTGGAAACAACACTGCTGCTCCAGTAACAAGCTCTCTGTCCAAACTGCAGTCTTTACATGGACTGTTTGCCATTTATAAAAAACCAGGACCGACATCTGCTGCCGTGTTGTTTTCTCTCAAAGAAGCCTTGCTCAGAGGTAAGAAGAAGTCAGTCTGATGTTTTATAATAAAACAAACACAAATGAAATGTTTTCTGTTGTGTGTTTCAGAAGCAGGTGTCCAACAAACAAACCCTCGGAAAAGGAAGCAGCAGCAGCTGAAAATGGGACACGGGGGGACTTTAGACAGCGCTGCCAGCGGGGTGTTGGGTACGAACAACAAATTAATTTAATTTTATTTAGCCAGGTCAGGTCTGGGGACCAGGTGCTGTGGATTACTTATATATATACAGTCAGAACAGGTTTGGGCACCCCCATCATCTTAATTATTTTTATTGTTGTGTGTTTAAATCAGATATGTCAGTTTTATGTATCAATAATGGACCCAGTAGTGAAATGAGGTTTGTTTGAAATGTGCATTGTAATTATTCATTAAGCCTTGAAATACACAGACAGGTGTGAGACATGAGGAAAAAAACAATTTCAAGTTGTCCACTGTGCATGTCCTCTGAAGAGGCAACATGAGGCCTCCAAACAACTCAGAAATGACCTGAAAACTAAGATTGTTAACATTATGATTTAAAGGAAGAACTCCAAAAACTGTCAGAGATCTCAGCTGTCAGTTTCCACTGAGGAACATGAGGACATGGAGGAGCACCGGTCCAGTTCTGGTTAAACCCAGAAGAAAAATATCAGAGAGGCAGAGGAAGGATGGTCAGACTCTACAATCAGTGCAACTCTGGATGGAAATAAATCTTGTCACTTTACAGAAGCTTATCTACGATGGAGTATTAGGGCCACACAACAAGATTTTTATTACAAGATTACAGTCGTAATTTTATGACAATAAAGTCATAATATTATGAGATTAAACTTATAATCTTACATGACGTGTCCATTTTCTGTTCCTCATTTCCTTATTATCCTGACGTCTTCTGAGGACAGCTGTATGTGTCTGTTTATGAAGTAGTCCACAATGACCTGGGTCACTCTTAGCTTATATGCTTTCATCCAAATTAGCTGCGTGCTGACTAAATCTGTCAGTGCATGCTTATCATATAGTCGTTTGCACAGTATCTAAGTGCTGCTACTAATAGTTTAATGCTAATGTGCTAAAAGTTTAATTATTTTAAGCAATATTAAAAAACAACTTGAAAAGTTGCTCAACATTCCTCATTTGAATGAGTGATAACTGCAGGCGTTTTTGTGAAAAGGCTACAATATTATGACTTTAATCTCCTACTATGACTTTATTTCCATATGACTTTAGTGTTGTGGTATTATAACTTTATTCTCATAATATTATAACTTTGTTCGCATAATATTATGACTTTATTTCCATATGACTTTAATGTCATGATATTATGACTTTATGCTTGTAATTTAAATTTTTTTAAAAATCTCATTGTGTGGCTTTAATACTCCGTCGTAGGTATCCAAACAAGGCCACGGCCAATGTGTGCTGTAATCAAAGCTGAAGGTGGACCAACCAAGTATTAGAGTGTGCAAACATTTTTGTTTTTTGTTTTTGGTGATGGTGACTTATTTTTGGCCAGGGTGTGTGTGTGTGTGTGTGTGTGTGTGTGTGTGTGTGCGTGTGTGCGTGCGCGTGTGTGCGTGCGCGCCTGCCACCTCTG
>NW_013953069.1:251283-253085 GCF_001266775.1 Austrofundulus limnaeus
CATATATTTTACGTATCTTCTAATCTCTTTTTCACTCTTTCTCAATGCATTTCACTTTTTTCTTTCTCTTTCTTTTTCTCCTATAAAAAAGGCCACTGATGATGAAGAAGGAAAGATACTAATATTCAGATATTCAGTTCTCTTTCTACTGAAGTGACAAAAAAAAGAAAAACGTCCTGCCAAATTTCACACAGATCAGTGCAGATTTTTCTGCTCAGATCTGTAAAATAAGAAAACACTGGAGGAAAGTAGAAACAGAAACTAATAAAGAGAAAACATGTTTCACCTCTGAAAAAAAGGTTCTGTTTGTTTACTGCCTCCTCAGAACATTTGGATCTAAATGTAAAACAAACCATTTTAGCTGCTGCAGCTACACGAGGCTAAAGAAAGGACACACATCTGATAGACCATTGTTGTCTTTGATTCCACTCTTAAAGCTCTGGTTTCTTTTATTGCTTTGAGAAAGAAGCCGACAGATTTATAATATAAGAACATCATGCTTTAGATTCTGAACAACAGTGGAGGAGCTTCGGCTGATTTCATCTACTTTAATTAAATTCACAGAAGAAGACGACTGGGCTAACATGGAAACACAAAGAGTTCAAGCTCCGCCCATCCCAGCAGGGGCAACTACCGCCGAAGTGTCGGAGCTGTTCTTCAGTCCTGTTTGAAGAAACTCAGGGGCCACAGGCACAGAGATAACAGTTCAGGGGCCACAGGTACTGAGAGTTAACAGTTCAGGGGCCACAGGCACAGAGATAACAGTTCAGGGGCCACAGGTACTGAGAGCCAACAGTTCAGGGGTCACAGGTACTGAGAGCCAACAGTTCAGGGGCCACAAGTACTGAGAGTCAACAGTTCAGGGGCCACAAGTACTGAGAGCCAACAGTTCAGGGGCCACAGGTACAGAGAGTCAACAGCTCAGGGGCCACAGGTACTAAGAGTCAACAGCTCAGGGGCCACAAGTACTAAGAGCCAACTGTTCAGGGGCCACAGGTAATGAGAGTCAACAGCTCAGGGGCCACAGGTACTGAGGGCTAACAGCTCAGGGGCCACAGGTACTGAGAGTCAACAGTTCAGGGGTCACAAGTACTGAGAGTTAACAGCTCAGGGGTCACAGGTACTGAGAGCTAACAGTTCAGGGGCCACAGGTACAGAGCTAACAGCTCAGGGGCCACAGGTACTGAGAGCCAACAGTTCAGGGGTCACAGGTACTGAGAGTCAACAGTTCAGGGGCCACAGGTACTGAGAGCCAACAGTTCAGGGGCCACAAGTACTGAGAGTCAACAGTTCAGGGGTCACAGGTACTGAGCCAACAGTTCAGGGGCCACAGGTACAGAGAGTCAACAGCTCAGGGGCCACAGGTACTGAGAGCCAACAGTTCAGGGGTCACAGGTACTGAGAGTTAACAGCTCAGGGGCCACAGGTACAGAGCTAACAGCTCAGGGGCTACAAGTACTGAGAGTCAACAGTTCAGGGGCCACAGGTACTGAGAGCTAACAGTTCAGGGGCCACAGGTACAGAACTAACAGCTCAGGGGCCACAAGTACTGAGTCAACAGTTCAGGGGTCACAGGTACTGAGAGTCAACAGTTCAGGGGCCACAGGTACTGAGAATCAACAGTTCAGGGGCCACAAGTACTGAGAATCAACAGTTCAGGGGCCACAAGTACTGAGAATCAACAGTTCAGGGGCCACAGGTACTGAGAGTCAACAGTTCAGGGGCCACAGGTACTGAGAGTCAACAGTTCAGGGGCCACAGGTACTGAGAGTCAACAGTTCAGGGGCCACAGGTACTGAGAG
>NW_013953069.1:254054-254562 GCF_001266775.1 Austrofundulus limnaeus
CAACAGTTCAGGGGCCACAAGTGCTGAGAACTAACAGCTCAGGGTCCACAGGTACTGAGAGTTAACAGCTCAGGGGCCACAGGTACTGAGAGTCAACAGTTCAGGGGCCACAGGTAGTGAGAGTCAACAGTTCAGGGGCCACAGGTACTGAGATTGAACAGTTCAGGGGCCACAGGTACTGAGAGCCAACAGTTCAGGGGCCACAGGTACTGAGAGTCAACAGCTCAGGGGCCACAGGTACTAAGAGTCAACAGCTCAGGGGCCACAGGTACTGAGAGTCAACAGCTCAGGGGCCACAGGTACTGAGAGCCAACAGCTCAGGGGCCACAGGTACTGAGAGCCAACAGCTCAGGGGCCACAGGTACTGAGAGTCAACAGCTCAGGGGCCACAGGTACTGAGAGTCAACAGTTCAGGGGCCACAGGTACTGAGAGTCAACAGTTCAGGGGCCACAGGTACTGAGAGTCAACAGTTCAGGGGCCACAGGTACTGAGATTGAACAGTTCAGG
>NW_013953069.1:255241-256835 GCF_001266775.1 Austrofundulus limnaeus
CCACCTATGAACTAGATCTACCTGTTAACTAGATCCACCTATGAACTAGATCTACCTGTTAACTAGATCCACCTATGAATGAGATCTATTTATGAACTAGATCATTTCTAAACAAGATCTATCTATTAACTAGATCCACCTATGAACTAGATCTATCTATGAACTAGGTCTACCTATTAACTAGATCCATCTGTAAACTAGATCCACCTATGAACTAGATCTATATATGAACTAGATCCACCTATTAACTAGATCCACCTATGAACTAGATCTATCTATGAACTAGGTCTACCTATTAACTAGATCCATCTGTAAACTAGATCCACCTATGAACTAGATCTATATATGAACTAGATCCACCTATTAACTAGATCCACCTATGAACTAGATCTATCTATTAACTAGATCCATCTATGAACTAGATCCATCTATTAACTAAATCCATCTATTAACTAGATCTATCTATAACCTAGATCCATCTATGAACTAGATCCACCTATGAACTAGATCCATCTATGAACTAGATCTATCTATAAACTAGATCCACCTATGAACTAGATCCATCTACTAACTAGATCTATCTATGAACTAGATCTATCTATAAACTAGATCCACCTATGAACTAGATCCATCTATTAACTAGATCCATCTGTAAACTAGATCGACCTATTAACTAGATCGACCTATTAACCAGATCCACCAATGAACTAGATCCACCTATGAACTAGATCTATATATTAACTAGATCTATATATTAACTAGATCCACCTATGAACTAGATCCACCTATGAACTAGATCTATATATTAACTAGATCCACCTATGAACTAGATCCACCTATGAACTAGATCTATATATGAACTAGATCCACCTATGAACTAGATCTATATATGAATTAGATCCATCTATGAACTAGATCTATCTATGAACAAGATCCACCTATGAACTAGATCTATCTGTTAACTAGATCCACCTATTTAGATCCACCTATGAACTAGATCTATATAAGAACTAGATCCCTCGATTAACTAGATCCACCTATGAACTAGATCTATCTATTAACTAGATCCATCTGTAAACTAGATCTATCTATTAACTAGATCCACCTATTAACTAGATCCATTAACTAGATCCACCTATGAACTACATCTATGTATGAACTACATCCACCTATTAACTAGATCCACCTATGAACTAGATCCANATTTTATTCTGAAAAGACTGAACATCAGAGCTGGAAGAAACACTGAACCTTAGCAAAATTACACAACGTGGTTATCAAGATCCACCAGGTAGTTAGATTCACCAATTAACTGGATCATTATATTAACTAGATCCACCTATGAACTAGATCTACCTGTTAACTAGATCCACATATGAACTAGATATTTCTATTAACTAGATCCATCTATCAACTAGATCCATCTATTAACTAGATCCACATATGAACTAGATATTTCTATTAACTAGATCCATCTATCAACTAGATCCATCTATTAACTAGATCTATATATGAACTAGATCTACCTGTTAACTAGATCCACCTATGAACTAGATCTACCTGTTAACTAGATCCACCTATGAACTAGATCTAC
>NW_013953069.1:257835-258841 GCF_001266775.1 Austrofundulus limnaeus
AACTTTAACATGTTTATTACATGTTCAGTTCAGTTTGACATGTTTATTACATGTTCAGTTCAGTTTAACATGTTTATTACATGTTCAGTTCAGTTTGACATGTTTATTACATGTTCAGTTCAGTTTGACATGTTTATTACATGTTCAATTTGACATGTTTATTACATGTTCAGTTTGACATGTTTATTACATGTTCAGTTCACTTTAACATGTTTATTACATGTTCAGTTCACTTTGACATGTTTATTACATGTTCAGTTTGACATGTTTATTACATGTTCAGTTCAGTTTAACATGTTTATTACATGTTCAGTTCAGTTTGACATGTTTATTACATGTTCAGTTCAGTTTGACATGTTTATTACATGTTCAGTTCAGTTTACATGTTTATTACATGTTCAGTTCAGTTTACATGTTAATTACATGTTCAGTTCACTTTGACATGTTTATTTCATGTTCAGTTCAGTTCAACATGTTTATTACATGTTCAGTTCACTTTGACAAGTTTATTACATGTTCAGTTCACTTTGACATGTTTATTACATGTTCAGTTCACTTTAACATGTTTATTTCATGTTCAGTTCAGTTCAACATGTTTATTACATGTTCAGTTCACTTTAACATGTTTATTAAATGTTCAGTTCACTTTAACATGTTTATTACATGTTCAGTTCAGTTTGACATGTTTATTACATGTTCAGTTCACTTTGACATGTTTATTACAGGTTCAGTTCAATTTGTCATGTTTATTACATGTTCAGTTCACTTTGACATGTTTATTACATGTTCAGTTCAATTTGTCATGTTTATTACATGTTCAGTTCACTTTAACATGTTTATTACATGTTCAGTTCAATTTGTCATGTTTATTACATGTTCAGTTCACTTTAACATGTTTATTACATGTTCAGTTAAGTTCAACATGTTTATTACATGTTCAGTTCAGTTCAACATGTTTATTACATGTTCAGTTCAGTTCAACATGTTTATTACATGTTCAGTTCAG
>NW_013953069.1:259841-260626 GCF_001266775.1 Austrofundulus limnaeus
TGTGTGTGTGTGTGTGTGTGTGTGTGCGTGCGTGCGTGCGTGCGCTCAGGAGCAGACTCATCTTCATGCACACTCATTAGGATTCAGACGGGGTAATTAGGAGAAGAGCAGCCCCCGCCTCCACAGCAGAACATCAAAGCAGCACCAGCCTGCACGGTGGTCGGCCATCTTCTTTTTTCTTCTTCTCCTCCTCGTCCTCTTTGTGCCCTGAAGTTGTTGAGCAGTGTGGCTCTTTAATCAGCTCAGCATCAGGGGGGAGCTCTGCCCCTCAGATATCATGTAAATGAGCCTCTCTGCTGGTGGTCCGACGCATGCCGCCCATCGCTGCTGGAACGCTCCACCATTACATAACATCCCATTCCCACAGACTCCCATCTGCTGGAGCTCCCACAGGCAGAGAAACTGGCTCTTCACACTGATGGTGGACCACTGTCCAGGTCTGGACCCGGATAAACCTGGACCCAGACCATCTGTTAGAGCTCAGGTGAAGACATGGTTGTGACTAACAGAGGATTATATAGAGTATAACCCAAACCTGTTTTATTTGTTTTAGTTGGTAATAAAAAATACTAAACAGTTTGGGATTTACTAAATGCTGTAACTCAAACAATGCTTAAAAATAATTAAAATCCTGTTTATTTTACTGATAAGGAAAGTGATACTTATAATATGAATCAAATAGGGACTAGTTTTAATAAATTCTTTGTACAGAGTTCCTACAGCTTAAAGGAGACCAGTTATGGGTCGTAGAAATGTTTATGGTATGTCTGTGGGCTATCCAGACC
>NW_013953070.1:0-434 GCF_001266775.1 Austrofundulus limnaeus
CGTCAAAATCGGACGTAGAGGGAACCTTGCCAAAGCGTCACTATGTGACGACTTGGGAGTGAGAATGGGTTGAATCAACACCATTACAAGAACCCTAAGGTCTAAGCAAGATGTTATGAAGACCAAGCAACTCTGCACACAGGTCAGAGACAAAGTTGTGGTGAAATACAGAATAGGAATGGGTTATAAAGTAAATATGTCAGGATCTGTTTTGTTAATGCAGCACCAGAGTCTCCAGGGCCCTCGTCTTCAGAGTCTCAAGAGCCCTCACCTTCTAAGGCTTTAGGGACAAACACAGTCTAGACAGGATGGTTTCCAGCCCATCCGACTGTCTTGTGTAAATGATTCCCAGGCCATCCCTCTCATGTTTTCAGTGTTCTAATGTTTCATACCATGTTGTTTTTTAATAATGTTTTATTATATATATATATATA
>NW_013953070.1:752-7047 GCF_001266775.1 Austrofundulus limnaeus
ATATATATATATATATATATATATGTGAAACAGGTAGGGGGTACTGTCCGTTTTCTTACTTTTTAGTCTTTTTGTGTTTTTGTAATTTATTGTCCTTTCCAGTTTTTTAAAATATATTTTCTTCCCTGTGTGTGTTCATCTTGTTAGTTCTGCTTCTGTCCCAGTGTCATGTGTTTGTAGTTGTCTCTTCACCAGGTGTTTGTTATTTAATCATTAGTGCTCTTTATATACCTTATATTCTTGTCCTTTAATAGCTTCCTTTCCTCTGCATTGTGCTTCCCACAGCCGGTCATGTTTGCTTCCTCATGTGGTTTCCTGAGCTGTTACTTGTAAGTAGATAGTAAATAATTATCAGGGAGTGAGAAATTGGTGAGGTAAAAAAAAAGATGGATGACTCAAACACAGAATGAGAAAATTTTGAGGACAATTGTCCGTATGTTTGTGTATGGTTACATATGCTGGTTGGTACCTAGAAGACAGCACTGCCATCTTGAGGTCATCTAAGTGAATAAAAAAAGAAAAACGAAGTGGCAAAAATTATAAAACAAACCATTTTTTAATTACGATATATGCATTAAATATACTTTGAATTAAACTTTTATAATTGTTTCATTCATATTGTTATACCAGGTTGCAAATAATCAACAAATGATTTAACCAAGGAATACTACACATAGACAAAGACCGTTAACCCCATAGGTGATGATGAATACAGAATAACAAAAATGTTCATGCTTTAGCATCACTAGAACACAAAAGAGTTTAACAGCAGAATGTATTGGAAAGTCAATGACATTGCATTTTACTAATAAATTAACAACAAATTACACAAACTTATTCCTTTCAAATGCACTTTAAATGCACAGATAGCAATTCAGATGTTTTTTTGAATACAAGTACCACATTATTAATAAAACATTTAAATACGCAGACAGCTTCAAAAGAAGAGCCTTCCTCCCACTTTGGCAATTTGCACAGACTACACAGAGGCAGAGAAACAGCTTCACCCTACTTAAAGCATGCTGTGTGATCAGAGGCATGCTTATTGGATGTTAAAGGCACTCAGCATTTCCTGGAGTCCTCCACCAAAACAGTAACTGGCAGCTTTTGTTCCACTGTTGGGTGCGAAAGTAAATCCTTCAGATCCACTCGTTATAATCTTTCTACAGTCAATCCAGACTCTGTTTCGTACGTGATTGCAAAAACTCTACACTTTATTCAAGTTCAGGTTGTATAAGGTATATTTTAAACAGTTTACTGAACAATACCATGTCCATTTGTTTATTAAGGAAGGCAGTGCATCATCACTCTAATACAGGAACTGCGTCTTTATCAGCGGGCTCTTCAGAAATCGATATCTACAATCGAGTAAGTCGTGAATACACATTTCAACTTTGTACACCTTCTTTAATGGGTAAAATTCAAACCCTTTGGAGTCTTGGGCATGCTTTCTTTACACTCTAAAAATGAAATGTTGGATTTACTTAACTATGTTATGTTACCTGGTTCCACTTAACTGAGTTGAGTAAATTCAAAGCAATATACAGTACCAGTTTTTTAGCCAAAGAACATGAGTATGTTGCTTTGAATTTACTCAACTCAGTTAAGTGGAACCAGGTAACATAACATAGTAAAGTAAATCCAACATTTCATTTTTAGAGTGTAGATGGTAAAGTATTAACAAAGAGGCTATGGATGTCAAAGTTATTTTACAAAACTTTCAGACATTTGGTTCATTTTCCATCTTTATTTTACCTACTAACATTTTTGTAAAGTTTATGTAGTGAGTCTGATRTGTCATGTTAAGTTTTGTAAAAGAATATCATATTCTGGCCTAAAAATAATAATAATAGTAATAAAAACAAAGAATTATTTTCAAAAGCCTGGCACTTTTACCTGTTGCAAACAGACCACAGAAAACAATTTGTACTAAAGTTAAAAAAAACATTTTGGAGAACATTGAAAGTTTAATGAGTAGGATTTCTTAAATGTATTTTTATTTATTAGAGGTGTAATGGTATATGTATTTGTGCCTAACAGTACATATGTCATGTACGGATACTTTTGTTATATACACTCTAAAAATGAAATGTTGGATTTACTTAACCATGTTATGTTACCTGGTTCCACTTAACTGAGTTGAGTAAATTCAAAGCAACATRCTCATGTTCTTTGGYTAAAAAACTRGWATATTGCKTTGAATTTACTCAACTCAGTTAAGTGGAACCAGGTAACATAACATGGTTAAGTAAATCCAACATTTCATTTTTTACAGTGTACTGCCACTACTCTCATCAAGAGGAGGGCAAACATTTTTTGATTTTTGCCAATTGTCACAACAGAAAAATAAACACTATCTAAACTAAGCACTCTGCGCCAAAGCAAAGTGAGACTGGCTGGTTCAAATGAAACACAACTTGTATGTTTGTTTAAAATCAGCTGTGTAGAAAAGCAGCATGTATGGAAAGCCAAATTAGACATAATTCACCCATTTCGAAATGACCTCTGGTGCCTCATAAATGCTAATATGTCACTGGTTGTTTAAGAAGAACCACCAGTGTATGACGAGCACACAAAAAAGCTAAGTGTAAGATTTTATTTCATTTGTTTTGTATTTTCAACATAGGGAGATGTTAATGAGTTTTAAACTGTATTTTAACTTGCATAATGTTTAGACCAATTTAGTAGAAACAAACCCCTTTTCTATTATTTTCTTAACAAAAGATGGATACCTTTTGGTTTAGGAATTGATAAAACTTTCAGTTTTACACTTGGCCTTCGGAAGAATATTTACAATGCAAATTGGATTAAATTAAATTAAACCAAAAATAAATATTTCTGGCCCTTTATGATCAAAGGACATCAAAGTACTGACAAACATTAAATAGCAAACATGTTTACTAGCAAGTTTTGTGTTGTAGACAAGTTTGCTAAAAAATGTCCCAATGCATTCTAAATAATTCACGTAGAAGAAGCCTTTTGGATAAAAGACAAAAGGTTTCAACAAAGAAGATCCTGTTCAGTGGATCTGACTCAGCCTTGTTAGACATATCTGAGATACTGAACGCCTCACTTTTGGTATTAAACTTTTACTGGTAAAAAACTAAATATACAGATTTTGCGGCAATTAAAACAAGAATAATATCCATGTGCTGCTGTTCTAAACATAAAGAGCAAAACATCCAATAAAATTTACTGGGTTGATTTTTGTCGCTGTGCTTTGCCTCCACATAAATTTTATAGGAATTTGGTCAAGAAGTTTTAGAATAATCCCGCCATCACACAACAAATGCACTCGAAGAAAAAAGGCAGTGATCAAATGCCTGGCTRCTCTTGCTGTGATGGAAAGCAGAAAGTTTAAAACCATTGAAACAACATTGTAAGTGAAGAATCTTATTCTGTCCTAAATTAAGCTGATTAATATGGGCATACTAGCAAATACAGTACTGTAGCTAGAACTGTGGTTAGAGGCCCGGACTTGTAATCCTGAGGCTGCAGTCCAGGTTGCTTCTGGAAGGTTTAAGCTCTAGAAACAAAAAATCCATCTATTCATTTTCATTATCCATTTGTTTCTGTTCAGGGTTGTGGTAAAATAATCAGCTAACATTGTGAAAATGCAAAGTCATTTTAGCACAGTCCCTGGTCAGCTACTCATCTCTCAGGACTCTGCTTCCAAAAACAACTAGCTCAAAAACCTAAAAGATAAACCAAATAACATCCAACGTATACAGATGTTGTCTAAAGTTTACATCTAATCATTACTTTACATGGATGTCAATAGTTTGGGGCTTTTATTGATTTGGTTGAACCATTGTTTTTCTAAGATGAAATGATTATACAACATACAACTTTCAATTTAAATCCAAAAATAAGTGCATAAGTTTGCAAAAGTGTGAATTTAATGGGAAGTTACATTTTTGTACCCATTCTGGTATAATTCTGTTTGGATATTTAATCACTCTTCTTGGCAGAGTTGGTAGACTTCCTTTAAACTGTTTTGTTCCTGGTATGGACCAAGTTTTTACATATAAGTCACAAATTTTGATAGAGCTGTGGTCAGGGGTTTGAGATGGCCAATCCAGAAGCTTAACGCCAGCACGATTTATCCAATCAGGAAAACTGTTTTGATGTGTTTGGGATCATTAATCTGGTGCAACACCTAAAAGTGTCTAAGTTTCAACCGTTTCACTGTTGATTAAAGGTGACGTTAAAGAATTTGGAGGTAGATCTTTTCTTTTCTTTTTCTGTTCACTTTGTGCAATTCACCAGTTTCACGGCATGGTTCTACCACCGCCATGCTCGACAGCTGGYACAGTGATCTTAGATTTGAAAGCTTCACCTTGACTCCTCCAAACACACTTTTTATTCTACACCATACTTTTCTATATATTCAAGCCTAAAGGCCGTATCTTGTCTGACCATCAAACGTTTCAATAATGATCACTAACAAGAATCTATAAGCTTTAGTCTTGTTATGTTAGGACATCTGAGAACCTTCACCACCTTTAGGTCTGAATGAATCTATGTATACTTTTGTCTTTGTGTAAATGAGAGGAACTCCTTGTTGAATTCACATTTGAACACATAATTCTTGTCTTAAAAATACATTGTTGTGTGTTGTATTAGAAAAGTGATGCGGTGGAACTGATGTTCAGCTATGATCCACTTTTGTTCCCACWACTCCCACTGTTGTCTCACAGAACCGATACAACAATGTTTGAGAAATGCTAACCCGCTGCTCGTCTAGCAGTACTCCTCTCCCTGTGGATCTGGCAAGTCGTTGAGGTCCAGGAAGATGGAGGTGTTGGAGAGCTTGCGGCTGTTCGTCGACAGGTCCAGGAGCTCTTCGGCGGTGCTCGGCACTGAGCTGATGTACATGTCCCACACCTGCTCCGGGGAGTCCAGCTCCAGCAGCTTCTGTTTGATCCTCAGGTTCTTCTCAATGTTCCTGCGCTTGTGCTTGAACTCCAGGATGGTTTTTGTGTAGCGGTTGATGGTGGTGACTGAGGACGCCATGCAAGCCGTGAAGGAACTCCATGCCAAACTACAAAACAAAATGAAGTTTTTTTTTCACATTTTTCGTTTAAATGAGCTTGAAATATGAAAACTACATATCTGACTTTGTGTTTTGCTGAATAAGGAACAAATCTTTAAGATCTACACACAACATATTAGATTATACTGCTAATACTAGACTAAATATTATAAAACATGTTTTATACCAAAGGTCTTAAAGATCAGCAAATACAGAAAAGACATTTTAATTCCTTTAACAATAATGACTGCAACCATACAGTCTCATTCCCTCCAAAAGAAATTCTCATTATTTAAAAAAGCTCACGAAACAACAATTCCATGTCAGTATGAACGTTTCTCCAACCTAATTGTGACAGGTAATAATTAATAACAGGAAAATTAGGGCTGTTTTGACAAACGTTAGTACAAACAAAAAACACAAGCACATAAATCTTTTGGCAGTTTTCAGAATAACTTTAATAAGTTGTGCATTTTTACCCTGGATATAAAATATAGGCCACATTTATCATCATTTAGACAGTTTTTATTTATTCATGTTTTGTATTGAGGGATTTTCTGTCATTTGTCTTTGCAAATCTTTTCAAGTTCAGTCACCTTTATTTTCCAATTACCGGTATTTATTCGGGTGACCCATATTTTGAAAACGATGAAACATCGTGACATCATTAAAATTAGGCTTTACTTACTATTCTGGAAAAGAAAACAACTAAAAATAGAAAAAAAACTAATATTAGAAAAAAATAGAAACTTATACATTTAACTGTCTTTTAAGTATCACATTGGTTTAGTCACTTGTAAACAATCTCAAAATTTAACCCAAAATTTGAATGCACTACGTCTTGGAAACAAGGAAAATTTTCAGTCTCCATTTTTTCTCTCTTAAACAAAAAGAAATATACTTACCCTCGAATAACACACTGAGTATTTGGTTAGGGTTAGTAAAATGGCGTCTCACTAGCTTAGTTGATATTTTTGTATTTTCCTTTTATGGTGATGCCTTTTTAACTAGATTTACAGTTTTCACTTTGCATTGATCTGTTTTCTCTATAGCAGTGGTTCCCAACCTTTTTAGACTTGTGTACCCCTTGAGCCATTTTGTCATAGCACTAGTACCTCCTCTGTCAAGTGTAATAATGATTCTCCAAAACTATAATGTACAACTGATTAAATTATTATTTTTTATTTAATCCCCTTAACTTGAACATTTAATTCTCAGACATTTCATTGTTTTAAACTCAAATTAAACAAAAGATAAATA
>NW_013953070.1:8047-19877 GCF_001266775.1 Austrofundulus limnaeus
GCTGTAGAGTGATTGCATGCTTGTGCACTAAAAGACTTTTAGCAGAAGTATTTTAACAAATCAATACATAAATATTTCATAAAATTTTTGTAATAAAAAGATTATTAAACTTTGGTTCAGAGTTTTTAAGCCAAATGAGCAAAAACCACTCAAAACAAAAATATTCATTCAGATTTCTTTATGTAAAAAAAAAACAAAAAAAACAAAACAAAAGCAATGTGTTATTTTCTGACTATGACAGTGTTATATGAAGTACAAACACCCGTTTAGGCAGAATGTCCAAGGATCAACACAACACAACTAAGTCAGTCATGAAGTCAACTAGTAGATTAGGCTGATTGGGGATTTGAGAGAAAGGAACAGGGGGGACGGGGGGAGAAGTTTAAGAAACTTAAAAAATTACAGTTAATTAAAAGAGAAGAGAAGATGGTCTTTGTTTAGTCAGGAGCAGAAGTGGACAAGCAGCGGCTTACTGGATTACTGGGAGCGTCGCTGGTCATGTGAGCCAGCATGGTCTACACTGACCCTGCTTACCGTCTCTCAGAAAGGAAGCTTAACCTGGCTGTGAATGTGAAGTCTCACACAAACACACATGTTCCTGCCTGAGCATCCTTCAATCCCCCGGGACAGACCTTAAATGACTTCCCAATCTCTCTTCGGCTTCCTTTCTTTCCTCCGTTATATCTTTCCATCTTGGTTTTTCACCCTCTCTTCCTCTCCCAACACCTTTTAATTATCTTGTCTATTTCTGGCCTTTCATCTTCTTCTCTCCCTCCCTCAGTTTGTTTTTTTTTTCTTCTATCTGCCTCCTCCGGATGTCAGGAGCCTTTTAGTTGCACGTTATACATGAACAGCTCTTCTATGCTCTCATAAATCCTGCAGGATTCTTTGTAGGGTTTTCTTTTTGTATTTTTTTTTTCTGCGACAGTAAAGAATATAACTGAAGACAGAAGAATAAAGCATTTCACAGCCAGGAGCAGAAACTCAGATGTTGGCCTGACAAAAAATTAAGACTAAATACAAGAACATAAAACGGTAAGTTAAACTCGTCTGAACTTTATGAAACGTGGGGTTTTCTTTGTATTTTAGTGAATGTTTAGGCAACGCAAAGCTATAGTAAACACTTTAAATGGATAATTCATGTGACTTTTCCATAACAAATCAAATCAATTGGATACAAGGACTTGAGAGACCCGTCTGCACCCTCTCGGAGACCACAGGCAGAATGAGCTCGGGTGAAGGGATGGTGTGGATCTTGGTGCCATGGGGGTCTTGGCCCATTGGCAGCCATGATGGCATCACTGTGAACAAGAGTGGCTCGACCCTGGAGGGTAGCGGGGCGATGAACTGAGGAGGAGCTCGACCAGAGTCACACCTTCTGGAGGACGGTGGTTTGTTCGCCATCACGTTACGGTGATCTCCTCGCCTCCCGATGCCAGGGTTTCACATTCAGCGTTGTAGCTTATCAGTTGGTGGGTGTGTGTGTTGGAGCTCTCACCTCAACCCCACTTGAGGAGCTTGAGTAAAATAAAGCATTGGTTTATTTAACAAAACAAAAGCAGGCTGGCTGCACTGCTAAACCTCGAGGAGAACCGGACATGGTGTAAGCAGGGGGGACAAGCGGACTGTTGGATGCTGGGAAAGAAAGAGTTTGCTTCTGTTTTGTGGGAGTAGAAGGGTGGGCATGATTACATTTGTTAAATATGGGTATGTATTTTTTAAATAATTTATTTTGGATGTTTTTATTGCTTATCTGTGATGTTTGACTGGTGGAAATGCAGATGTCTGATTGCCCTATCGCTAGATTGGGTAGATGGTTGGGTGGAGATGATAGCGTCTGCAGCGCAGAGGAGCAGGGGAAGGAGGACGGGGAGAGGTGGGGAACTTCTTTCTAGTGGTAGAGAAGGTTGGGAGATGGTTTAATTTTAAATGTGAGACATGAAATAAATTTGAAGCTGAGCTTTTGAAAAACATATCTGTGAAATCCGTGTAATTTACAGACAGTCCGTACAACTAGACATGTACAGATGAGCGAGGTGAAGCTGAGAGACTATAACGGAAAGGGGCTAATAAGTGGCTGCAGCTGTGACTGATGACACAGGGCACAGGTGTAGATGGGTGTGGCAGGATAACTAGTAAAGTACTTACTGAGGGAGAAGTGGTTGGCGGCACAGATGACTACACAAAGATAAAAACAGGATCCACCTACAAAAACCCTGATGGAAAACCACTCGGGATCAGAGTCAACCACAGGATTTGGACTCCTTCCAACAACAGCTGAACCAATCAACAAACTAAACATTACATAAATTAACAAAACATGGTTTGTCCCGTCACTAAAAACTAAAAGAGGAACGTCAACAACCTCCTGCAACAGAGTGTGAAAAAACGAGTGACCCTTGTCTCCTTCCATCCTCTTTACTAGTTAACTAATCAGGTCTGACCAGGTTCATCTGAGGAGACCGCACCAAACAGGCACCAGCTTAAAGAAACATGTAACAGAGACAAAAGTCTTTTAGATCATGTTTTTTTTTTTATATTAATATGCTTAGCTTTTATTTTTGGGGGGCTTGGAATCTACTGGATGTTTAACTTTCAGTGCTGCAGTTTGACGGAACAGCAGTTTAGTTTATCGTTGCCTTTTTACTGCATTAATATTTCAACAAAGTAAGAACCTAAGGTGGGGGTTTAATTAGGTATATATAGTGAAATTTATTTTTGTTGAATAGATCCAGAGCCACCCAGGAACCAATTTTATTACAAAAGGAAGAGGAGCTGCTCGTGTTGCAATTGCTGCGGTGTAGTCATATACCTCCATCACGAGTCAGAGTGGTCAACTGGGATCTTCAGGGGGGGCTTTTAAGTGGGCTAATTAACAGTTGTAGCAGGAAAAAAATATCTACCTGACAGTCGTGTAAATTTATCTCCTCCATATAAAAATGCTCTCCTTTCCACGCTGGTGATCGTAAAAAGAATGCCTCCCAAATTGTCACAGGTGATTAAGACCAGTCACAACATGTTTAATTTATCTCTTGATGCGGTTATTAAAACCACCTTCTGAAAAGGAAAAAAAGTATGCAAAACACAATTAAAAGACTCAATGGGGAAAATGAGAACATAGCCAAACGTGTGAAGATACAACTACTGTATTTTTCACAATAATAAATCAGCACAGAGCTCAAGGAGAAAATGAAAACAAATTACCATAGAATTTAATGTCACTGTTACTAAACACAGTATTTTCTTTTAATTTTACATGGAAAGGAAGTGAGATATGAAAATAAAAAATTAATTATTGCAGTTTGTAGCATTGAAAGATATTATGCACATTCAGATTCTACATAAAAAAAATATTCTAGATCAGTGGTTCCAACCTTTTTAGGCTTGTGAAACCCCTGAGCCTTTTTGTCATAGCACTAGTACCCCCTCTGTCAAATGTAATAATGATTCTCCGAAACTATAATGTACAACTGTATAAATTATTATTTTTTATTTAATCCCCTTAACTTGAACATTTAATTCTCAGACATTATATTCTTTTAAACTCAAATTAAACAAAAGATAAATATGTTGCCTTGAAAACGAATAATAAATAAGCCAGAAGCAGCAGCGTCCAAAATACATTGTATTGTCCAAAAATACATGCATGTATATTTTTTGTGTATTCCTGTAATTCAAATGAAATAACAAAACATGTAAATAAATAAATAAAAATAAATAAATACATCAGAAACTCACCCAAATTAGCAATTTTTTTTAAACAGGAAAAAATTTTGTTTAGTCAATTTCACAATTCTGCATTTTCCGCATTGCGAAAATTATAAGGCCTATTTTTTAAACATTTTTTTACACACCTGYGAAATTTTCCATGTACCCCCGTTAATATGCTCGTGTACCACTAGGGGTACACGTACCCCTGGTTGGGAATCACTGCTCTATAGTGTGGTGTCCATAAGTTGTAGCTTGTTCTTTCTCAGTGTTTGTGTTTTATATTAGCCAAAACTTCATTTCTTTTCCTAGGCGACTAAGTTCAATATAGTGGATTTTCTGTGTCTGTTAATGGGCATATGACCGCAGTRAAACAAGTGACAGGCTCCCTCGTATGGTTTAATGATGAACTGCAGGAGCGGTTTTAAGAAATGAATTTGGTGACCCATAAAAAAATCTGTTATGACCCCKCTGAAGGTTGGGAGCCTGCCTTTGGGTATGAATGATGTAGATCATTGGTGAAACCTTTTATCAMATTTCTTTAGTGATGTCTGACAGTGTTTAAATAAGATTTACAAAATTGTTTTGCCACTCTCGTTTTGTCTTCGTTGTGTTTGTTAGGCCATTGTCATGTTCAAACGTGAACACATGGTCCAGTCTGAGGTCCTGAGCTCTGTGGACRAGGTTTTCCTTGAAGATGTTACTGTACTTTGCTCCATTCAGCTTTCTTTCAACTCGGATTAGTCTCCAAGTCTCTGCTGCTGAAAAACACTCCCACAGCATGATCCTGCCACCACCATGCTTCACRGTTGGGGTAGTGTTGAAATATTGGTTAGAACTGAGGACCAACAATTCAGTTTTTGATTTGATCGGATCAGAGAATCTTGAYCCTCACAGTTTGAGAGTCCTTCAGGTGTTTTACTGAGGAGAGYCTTTTTTTTCACCACTTTGTCACAAAGCCAGATCAGTGAAGMCCCACAGCTCTGATAGCCCATATGAAACATAGTGTCATCACCACAAAGGAACTTTGAAGCTCATTCAGAGTCAGCAGGTTATTTTAGGTCCTTCTCCCTTGATTGCTCAGTGTGACTGGGCAGTCAGCTCTCAGAAACAGTTCTTACTGTGTCAGAATTCTTCAGTTTGAAAATCATGAAGGCCACTGCCTCCTGGGAACCATCAGTGCAACAAAATATTTTTTTACTTTGTAGCCTTCTTCAGATCTGAACCTCGCAATGATCCTGTCTCAGAGTTCTGCAGGCTGTTCTTTTCACTTCATGGTTTGTACTTTTATTTCTTGCAGTGAGTAGGGGGCCTTATCGKGGCGTCTGCCTTTTCAACTCTCATCCAATTCATGTTCATGTTACCAGAGGTGAACTCCAATCAAGGTGTAGAAACATCCTATTGCAACCTATTGAACYTATTTTTGCGTTGTAGGGGAAACCAGAGTACCCGGAGAAAATCATSCAAGCACAAGGAGAACGTGCAAACTCTGCATAGAAAGACACAACGTAGGTTTGTGACATGCTCCGCGTCTTGGCTGATGTACTGTAAGTGTTCCACAGGTTTATGTTTTGCAGTGTGCATYGTGTTATTATTCCATACTTCATCACTCTCCAGGGGGTATTTTGCTTAGATTTTTTTAATATGAAGTAGCCAAAAAGTCACTCTTTCACCATGTTTTTTTATTGAATGGTTTCTGCCATTTCCTTTTACCGTTTATGGGTGATGAAACAGTTGCCCTATCAACAAGCTTAAAAATCATTTTCAGGCTCACAGCACTCAGTCAAAGGTAGAAAGCACTAATATATTATTTCATCTAAATACTGACTGACTTTCATGACACTCCGATGATGTGTACATGGTTTTTGAGCCCAAATGTGACGAAGCTATGCAGATGCAAAACAGCAAAATTGTCTTCTTTTTGACCTCAGATAATCACATGTTTTAATCTAGTTTTATTAATAGTGCCTATTTCTATTGAATGATGTTTCTAAATCACATCTGTCAAACTCAAGGCCCATGGGCCAAAGTTGGCCAGCCACAGCACTTTATATGGTCTGCGAAAGCTTCAAAGATGTATTACTAATTGTTAAAATGAGCGTATGTTGCTTTAAAGCCAGCATTGACCATAAACTACATCTCCCATAATGCATTGATTATGTTACCTGAAAAATGATGCCATTCCACCACTAAGTGGAGGCGCACAGGGCTCAAAAGTAGCTGGCAGCTGGGGAAATTTGCTGTGTAAAATCTCCATTTCTCTGCACTTTCACCAGCTAATTTCTCTGTGGCTCAGTTGAACAAGGAAGTGGAAATTTCTCACTAACAAATCGTGAATCTAAACTGGAACACCCCTCCAATGGGAATTCCCTGTCTGAAAATGGGAGAGTTCAAAATTTAAGATGGCAGGTATTCACCACAACTCAACAGTGAGTAAAACTCTTACTTTTTCATAGAATTTCTGTATGTTTTATTTTACACTCAGTCAGTCGTACACAGAGTAATTTCAGTGTTTATAAGAGGACATGTTAAAGCACTGTTGCAGGAAATACCATGTAGACCTCAGTTATTATTTGTTATTGGAGTCAATCTCTTCGTAGTTTCAACTCTGTTCATTACACTTGTAAAAACAACAGTTGAACTTTTGTTTATTAGTCTTGTACCTAGACAAAAAAAAAAAAAAATCTCACTCACATGTAAGACCAGCTGTAGTCCCAAGTTTGAGGTTTCCAGTTTTCTGGTCCCAGACTGACGGTCAGCTGGAAGGCTGTTGTAAACATCATGTGGGCCACCATACCCAAAAGTCCTGCCTCACACAGAAGATTAACACACACACACACACACACACACACACACACACACACNCAATGGCAGCTCTAGGACAAAGTATGCAGGAGGAGAAGCATGGCAAAGTTGAGATGACTTAGATGGGAAACGAATCACAATAGTGTGCATTGCATTGGCAATGCACACTGATTATAGCACATGTGTCAAATACAATTTGGCCCGCGGGTGACTCCCATGTGGTAAACTTTAAATTTATGATAAATACGATAACTAAATTCCAGTCTCTGAGTTGTTGGCTTTAAGTAACTGAGCAATTTAGTTGCATAGCACGGTACTAATGTCTGAAAATAAGCTGCTTAAAGTCATCATTAACCATAAACTAAATAATATTTCTGTATTTATTTCAGATTTAGTCAGTCATACATTTAGTTCTTATCTGTGTTTAAAAGAGGACTAAATAAAGAATATATAAAGAATCTAATCGGTACTGTTGTATTATTCTAACTGAATCCAGGGAAAAAGTCTTGTATTCCTGTCAACATGTCTGAGTGATGCAGTCACAAACTGTGGCATTGGCTCCTCTGTTATCAAACATGCTATGATTTCCAGCTAATCCATTTAACTGGAGTCACCACACTGACCTGCTGGAGCCCGGCTGAAATGAGATTTTGCTGGCTTCGTGTTGGAACGACAAATTGATCGTTCTAATTATAGCCGCTTTCACGTCCTCATCAGCTCTTACAAAGCTGTATAAACCGTGGAGCAGAAGAACTTTTAGAACGTAACACACTTCAGACTGCTTTTTCCAAGGCTAAACATCTCAAAACATCACAGAAATCCTCTCGTTTCGCCCTCGCAAAAGGTAGGAAAACATTGAATCCACTACATTGTGTGAAATATTAGCAGAATTAAGGATTTTCTTTTGCTGATCGCAGCGTTGCAAGGTTTGGCATTTCGAAGTTTAATCAGAACCCATTTAGGCGGGTGTTTTGTTGCAACCGTAAAACCATGATTAGATAGCACAAAGCCTCAAATGAAATCAAATGTGAAGCAGGTCAAAACATTTTCTTGTGTAATTAACGCAGCGTAAAGGCTTTTATGGTAGGAGGAGGACACACATTAACTGTAAGCTGTAAACGACACAAATATGAGATATTTCTTCATTTAAAACTGAACTGATTCCCTCAAGGACAAAACGCTGAAATCAGTTATTCCTAAACCTTAATCAAACAACAAATACCAAAATAATCTGCTATTAAAACTAAACTAAAAATCTATGGTTAACCTGTTTCCTTCATTGGAAAAAATATTTTGAAAAACTGCAAAATAAAAGGCTGATATATCAGAAACTGGTTCAAATGTAATCTCAGGTGTTCTTTTTTATTTGAAGGCAGCAGGAACAAGATAAGAACCTGAGCGAACAGAAAAGTAAACACAGAGAAGAGGCTTATCCGGAACAGATTAGCCACTTCTCACGTTTACCACTCACTACCAGCAGTAAGAGAAGGATTACATATAACATGATGGGATTACACCTATTGAAATAAAAAAAAAAAAGGTAACACAGACCAAATTAAAGGAAGCTTTAGGAATAAAAAAAACATAAAAACATGAGGTATTTTTGTGGTGAAATAATATTAACGGAAGGACTTGAGGTAGGCAGACAATGCAGACGTTCGCTCTCGTGTGTTTGTTAACAAGTAGCGTATTGTACAGCATGTTAGACCAATCTGTGGCATTTAAAACTGTAGATACGGTCTCCACCAGTCACGTCTAACACAGTGGGACATTTCCCTTTTTAATGGCTTGTTAGAGAGCAGGTTCCCGAAGAGAAATGTGACTGCTAACAAGCAACTGTTAAACTTTTTGTCTAAAAAATGTGTGAAAATAATCCGGAGAAAGAAAAAAAGCTGGAAAATATAAAACTTTGACTTTTTTTGTCACCAATTAGCAAAACTGCAAACAATTATAGGATAGAGTAAAAAAAGAATAAAATGGGGGCTCAAGTTGTATCCCGCTGTGTGCCTTTTACAAACAGATTTGGCATTAAGTTTCTGAGTTTGAGACAAGTTTGAAAATTTAAACTACATCATCCTCAAGAGAGGATAAAATTACAGAGCTGTACCAGAGATTCAAGCATTTTCAAAGTGAATTTTCAAGATTATCCTGCATCATGTAGAGCTGATACATTCAATTAACTTAGCAAAATAAGATCACTTTACCTTCATATCACAAAACCAAATATTACTGAACTATAAAGAACCAAAGTTGCGTTTGGCTACCAGAAAACATAGAATGGGTATTGCGAAAGACGTTAGAGCACAGAGACAATGTTCAGCAGGCTGTTGGATGACAATGTTTTTCACAAGTGAACAATGGCAAGAAACAAATCAAGCATTACATGTCCAGTTCTTTTCCTCCTTCTTCAAATACTTATTAGGCTACATCCACTTTCGGTCATCAAACCAACAAGGTATCAGCATTCAGTATTATAATATAATATAGGTATAACTATTTTACACAGACCAGTTTTAGCTGCAATCTCTGTAATCCAAATATGTGCGTCTGCAGTGCAGTGGCAAAGAAAGTTCAATTCGTTGCCATGCCCATATCATAATATACAAATTTGAAGTGCCTGTGACTTCAAACTTTTGAATTAAATATAAATGTGTTTTTTATAACATTCATCGTGAACTGCAAAAATAATTAAATGAATAAAAATTTACGCTGCTAAGACAAACAGTTGTTCAGGCATTTACATGTAAAGAAACAGGGAGTGATGTCAAAGGGGAAGAACAGAGATTTGCTCCGATAACTAGCAACATAGACGGTAGAGAAGAATCTGATGTTTCTTTAGATTGCGTTTGAGTCACTATCATAGCAAGTTTAAGTACAGTAAAAGTTCAAATTTGTTTCAATAAAAAAAGACCAGGGAGGTTCCTTTCTTAAAGTGTTCCTCTTTGATGTCACTTCCTGTTTCACCTTGGCTGAGCCAAGTTAAAAAAAAGCTAGTTATGTAACAAAATGGGCAAAATCAAGTGTATTATGTGAAATTTCTTAAATAAAACAATGTTTTCTTTGATTTTTTTGTATTTATAGTATACACATGTCACCGGTACTTTAACATGTGACCTATGTTTTTTTTTTTAGAAAGATGACTGGCAAGGACAGCCTGAACAGCTGAGCTACTTCAATGGAGTGGACTGAACTGCCTTTCTGTCCAGATACACAACCTCAACCAAAACTGAAACACATCAATCATCTGACTCACTCTACGTTTTCATCATCCCTCCTCCTCCTCTTGATTGCTGCCTTCGCTGGGCTTTGTAATGCCGGTCCACCTCAGCCTGCCCGTCCACCTCTCCTGACTGGACAACCTTTTATCATCTTCTGGGGCATCAGTGACTCTTCCTGCTCCAACCGGATAGATCCCACCTCTTTCAGCATGGAACGAGAGGGGCGAGTAGCTGTCTTTTATGAAAATACATTGGGTAACTACCCATACTTTATAGACAAAAACACACCAGTTAATGGGGGGCTTCCACAGCACACGCGCTTGGACAGCCACGTCCAGAAGACACAGCAAGACTTGGAGGCAGCTTTACCAGCCCCCAGGTATCTTGGACTTGGGGTGCTGCGCTGGGCAGAGTGGGTACCCCAGTGGTCCAGGAACCGAGAGAAACAAGCAATGTACCAGGAGGCATCGAGGAAACTGATGAAGACTTTTTTCCCCAGCTGGACCACTGACGAAGTGGAGAAGTGGTCACGGGTAAGAAAAGTCCTAATAAAAAGGAAATATTCTAAATATAAGCATCAGAGTGAACGTTATAGAAGGAAGATTACTGAAAAGGTTAAAAAAAACTAGAGTGTGGGAATAAATGTAGACAAAAAAGCAAAGCGGCTACTTTTGTCTTCTACTAAAACTTAAGGTTTGTGCTATTTAGTCATACCCTTTTTCTTTTCTATTAGTTTTGACACATACAGAACTGTGCAAAAGTGTAAAAACTACTTTTTAAAGTTCTATTTCATTTTGATTCCCAAGAGAAAGATTTTCTTGTAACCTTAAAAATGGATAAACTGTAGGTCTTCATGGTTTTTGAAGGTCTTTCAAAATTGTTATTTGGACTTAAGCTGATTTTTAAGAAATATTAATTAGGTCCACGTTTCGGTCTGGCTGCTTGGAAGCAAAGTACTAAAAAAAGAGAGATTGCTCAAGACCTTTTCAGTGTCCTAAGAGTTAAATATGAATTTAAAGCAGTGGTGTCCAAAGTCAGTCCTCAAGGGCCGGGGTCCTGCATGTTTTTGGAGCTGCCCTTCAACACAGCTGAACCTGAGTGCTTAATTAGTAGGCCTCTGCAGACCATGATGGCATACTGAGGAAGCCTACTAATTAAGCACTACTTAGGTTCAGCTGTGTTGAACCAGGGCAGCTCCAAAAACATGCAGGACACCGGCCCTTGAGGACTGACTTTGGACACCACTGATTTAAAGTGTTCAAAATGAATCTGAGATGTTTAAGTGGACTATAAGTTGCAAGCTCTTCTGATAAAAACCAAGCAAATGTTTTTAGTGAACTGAAAGATCAACTTGTCTCGACACAGGTGGACTTTGAGGCTGCAGCTCAGTCGGTTATGGTGGAGACTCTACGGGAGGTCAAAAGGTTGAGGCCCAAAGCGTTGTGGGGATTCTCCTCTTACCCCAGCTGTTACAACAGGGATCCTCCTCAAACACAGTTAACCAATTACACCGGCCAGTGCCCTCCTGCAGACATGGCCCTCAACGATGAGCTTATGTGGCTATGGAAACGATGCTCAGCTCTCTACCCCTTCCTGACCCTGCAGAAGTTGCAGGTGTGTTATTTTGTAATTTGTGACCAATCACACTGGAATGAGGATTAAGTCTAAAAATGGGATATGGAGAAAGAGGCAAATACAGTGTTTTTATTAAAATGTTTGCAAAAATGCATTTTGTCAAAACATAATGAATTAACGCCTTATCAATGCATCATTTGAATGAACTGTCTGAAATATAATCAGAAAACAACATTTTGAAGCACTTTTTTGAGCAGTAGCAACAACAAAAAAAAAAACTGAATTTGAGCAAAAACGCCTGAAAACTTTGAGATTTTCCCTGTGAGCTAGCAATGTTTTAGTTTCTTTCCCGCTGGGAAATCTCAATTTTCAAATAAATTTGAAGTTTCTTCTTAATAATTACATCAACAATTCCTCATTAAAATTACATAAAATTAGGATTCAGACCAAATTTTATTGTATACTGGATTAAGTCAGTGCTGGCTCTAGCCATTTTGGTGCCCTAGGCGAGTTGAAGCGCACCC
>NW_013953070.1:23367-44990 GCF_001266775.1 Austrofundulus limnaeus
AACACAATTTTAAAACGGATGCATAGCATTAAGTCTCTACCTTGACACAAATACAGTCTTGGAGAGTGTTTTTGTTACAGGGAGTTACAGCAACTAAGATCAGTTATGTGACGCACCATTATGTCGGCATTGTGTCCATTGACTCCAGATGGCTAAAAATGTTTGCCCTTCATTTTCTAACTTTGAGAATTAATTTTTCAAAATGGGTTTGGTGTTAGCTAAATAAGACACCCAAATATAAAATTAGATGAAAATTGAACCTAGTTTAGATTAGATTAGATTAGATTATACCTTTATTGTCATTGTACAGAGCACAATAAAATTACAGTTCAGAACACCCATTCAGAAGAAGACAGAACATAGTTTAAGCTTTTTTTAAATTTAATGTCGTAAATGTTTAATTTACTGATGGGACTCAAAAACTAAACTAAGCTGCTTTTTTTCTCAAATCTTGTCCAACTTGACAGCAATTTTAGCCTCTTGTTTTCATCATATGCTGAAAATAACCTAACTCTTAAATCAATGTGTCATTCAGGAAATAAATAATAATAACAATATTTTGTTGGATGGCATCGGGTGGCATAGGAATCAAAAGGCACATCATGCTAATCTTTGCCTGTTTTTCAATTTTTATGGAGATAGCCAATCACAGAAGAGAACACATCCAAGCTTGGCTGATCAGAAGTGAGAACAAAAATTATGTTGAAACACGGTTGAAACCAACGGGAGGGGGGATTTACATGTAATGCATCAGTAAAGCCCAGCCTGGAAAGCAACACAAGTATAAAAAGATTTGGTGGAAATAGTTGAAATAACCCTCCTAAACGCTGATCAGCGCAGGTCTGTGCCTGGACATAAAATACCCCCACTTTCTGTGTTTTTTTTGTACATGGTTGATACTACTGGCTGCCTGAGTTGCTCCCCCGGGGCTCCAGCATTATACAACTTAATAAATGTGAGCATTTACACCAAGAACGGTTTCCCCTTTTAGCTTATCAAAAGAATAGTGTAATCAACATATCAAGAGTATTTGTTTAATTTCATGTCTTCCTTTTGGATATAACAGTGTTTTTTTCCCCAGTTACTTAATTATTATTTTAACATTTACTGAAATTTTGTTTAAAACAAGAGAGTTGTTGGTATAGTTCAAGAAAACCCATGTAAAGTCTGTGGGAGATTTCATGTCTCTGTGGAAGAAGAGCTGTACAGATGTGCGGAGGATGCAGAGGAAGAGTGCAAGGTGATGAAAACAGAGGAAATAGAGTCAGTGTTCGAATACATCTTAAYGTTAATCCACACAAACCAGCCACAACATCGGTTTTCTCACCAGTGCCCATTTCTTTTGATTATTTACAGCTACAAATACACAATATGCATGAAAACGAGAGACTGTTGTGCTTATGCTTTCATTGAAACCTGTCTCTAGCACCTCTGACTCTGCTGGGTGGACTAACATGGTTCTGTGCAGACAGAGGACTGGAGACTCTGAAGGCAGTGGGCTGGGTGTGTRCGTGAAAAATATGTGAAGACTCATACCATTAAATAAATGAGCCTGAAACAGTTTACCCAGACACTTTTACAGTGACTGTTGAAGATTTAAATCGTYCTAACTTAAAAACTGTTCTGCTTACATATCACCATTATGTTCCCTTTGCATCCAGTGAAGTTTATAATACATTGATTCTGGCAAACAGAAAGGTTCCTGACCAAACCTTTTAAAGATCATATTTCTGGTTTGTTTTTGGAGTATACAGAAAGTACATTAACGCTGACTGCACTAAATAATTAAAAATCTAGCATTTCTTGAAGAAATGCAYATCGCCMGCATCCGATCGGGATGTCASAGTTTTGGATTGAGATCATTTTATGATGAGTTGGGAAAAAGTGGAGTGGAAAGCTAAGTATTGTGGATGACTCTCAGGTACATTAATATCAAATCTTAGCTCATTCACCCATCCAGCCTTTATCTATAACTGTTTCTTCCTTTCAGGGTCATGGGGGTCACTGGTGCCCATATCACAGTGCGAGGGGCGTGGTAATTCTGGACAGGTAGCAAGTCCATCACAGGGCMACACACAGAGATAAATGAGACARRCAACCATTCACTCTCTCACTCACACCCAAGGACAATTTAGAGTTRTCAATTAACCYAACAGTCATGTTTTTGKTSTRTGGGAGGAAGYCAGAGTGCCCGGAGAGAACCAACAAATGCACAGAGAGCACATACAAACTCTACCAAGGTTGCCATGCTGGGATTTGATCCGGTGACCTTCCTGCTGAGAGGCATCAGCTCTATCAACTGAACCATCCCCACAACCCCACCCCCCAAAAAATTATAATCTTAGCTCAATATTTGTAAAATTGACAGATTTCTAGCCCATTTTGTGTTCCCTTTGGTCATTTAGCTGTAGCCACCTTCTTGAATTAGATTGGCTCCAATAGTTAATCAGCTGTAGAAATACAAGAGTGTCCATTGGTTCATTAGATATTTTTTATAACAGACAGAGTTAACTCCAAATAATTAATGGCAAATTTTTAAACAAGATCCTGTGTAATCTGTTAGCACTAATAATCTATGTTGGGGATCAATCTCTACTCTACACACCAGATATTTTGCTCAATATCAGTAGAATTACTTTATTTTTAGTCATTTTGTGTGTTGTAAGGATACTAGCATCTTGAATGGGGTAATGATTAGGGCTACTACATGGAGAAGTGAATGTGTGATGTCACAGTCATCCGTGCTTACACCAGCCGGGCAATTCAGAAGCCATGGATGACATCAGAGGTACAGAGAAGGTTAAAAGTGAGGGATGCAGCCTTCAGATCAGGAGACAAAGTAGCCCTCAGCACTGTGAGAAGTGACCTCCCTTGAGCCACCAGGAAGGCTATGCTGGCACACTCAGAAACAAATCAAGGACAAATGTTGTGACTCCAGAACAAAAGGTGCATGTGGCAGAGAACTCAGGCTGTAAAGGATTATAAAGTAACAGCACATGTAGTGGTTACTAATGCCTCTTCCACAGACCAATTAAATGAACGATATGGCAGGTTTGAGGTTTTAAATTTTCCAGAAGAGATGAAAAACTGACCCTCCCCTTTATGATGAGTAGGTGCAGGGATTGTGTGCAGCTGGGGGAGCACTAAAAAAAGCAATCCACACAAAGCTGCCCCACAGTGTTCCTGGTTGTGTGATGAAAGCCTGTGCTGCTGAGTTAGCTAACATTTTTAATGACACCTCTCTCTTACGGTTGTTTAAAACTGCCTCCATCATCCCTGTGCCTGAGAATACTCCTATAACCTGCCTTAGTTTGAACAACTAGTCATGGGTCACATTAAAACTGCCTCAAATTCCCTCTGGAACCCCTTCGAGTTTGCTTATGGTACCACCCATCCCACAGATGTTGCAATCACAATCACATACACCTTCCACATTTTATCCCACCTGGAGACAAAGAACGAGTACAGCTGGGTTCTGTTCATCGATTTCTTGTCAGACTTTAACACAAAAGTCCCACAGTAGTTTATAGTGAAGTTTTCTCTGCTTGGATTTCAAATCATGTTCTGTAACTGGGTTTTGGACAAGAGCATAACGGGTAGATTTTATGTTTATGGTAACCATAGACTGAACATTTTATAAAGAAAGTGTCCCTGACTTCTCTAGTTGGTGAGAACTGAAGTTGGACCTGATTTATTCTGCACACTAGGGATGTGGGGCTTCACTACTACTTCTACTACTACTACTACTACTACTACTACTACTACTACTACTACTACTACTACTACTACTACTACTACTTGCACATGATCTTTCTTTTCATCTTGAAAAGTACAACAAAATGTATTAGAAAAATAATATTTGAACATAGAGCAGCAAATTAAGATCCTGTTTACATGAGACCRTTCTCTGGATATTTTAATGCTTTTTCAATGTTTACATGGTTCCATTGTAGTTTCCAGTGTGGTCTTACTCATGAATTGATCATGCAGTGTCACTATGATCACAGTGATGTCAGAACTAGTGAATAAACTGATGCTCCTTTGGACCTAGGATGTTGTTGGTTTTGGTCCAATGTGCTGCAAAAAGTGAGTAACAAAAAAAAAAACACTGTTGTCTGCAGTTTATTGTAATTGTTGTTAGTGCAGAACATTTTGCCTGTAGCTGCCTATGTGCACATGTGTGCTTTCACACCTGCAGAGTACTTCACACCTCAAGAGTACAGGTTTTGGTAGGAGGTCTACATACATGTGGTCTATGATAGTAACACATGGACCATCAATTTGAGTGACAATTGGGGTCCCTCAAGGCCATGTGCTCAGTCCTTGCTCTTCACTCAGATAAAACATGATGGTTTTTCAGTGCAAATCAGCTCATTACATTTGGTAATGACAACAGTGGGACTCATCAGCCCTGCAAATATAAATAAACATTTTACAGTCAGGACACCTAACATCACAAATCTGGCATGGACAGGCAAAATGTCTTGTGAAAAAAGGTTCTATTTTAAGGCAATGCAGTGCTTGAGCTATGTGTCCACAATGAAAAAAAAAATGTGTTCAGTAGGGTTGGGCATAATCGTATCGTGTGCAATTAATCGTCAGAAAAACATTAATTGATTATTTTTTGGCACTTGACGATTAATACGATTAATGCCACCATCAGTCTGCTCGATGCTCCTCTCCACTACAAATATGACAAACATTAAAAAAAGGTTCTGTAATTTATTTATCTATCAACACAATTTAAAAATTGATGTATAGCCTGAAGTCGGTAATTTTGACACAATTTGGAACAGATTTTTTCAAATCTTTCCCACTAAATTGGTCATATGACCAGGACACACTGTAAGTGTGTCCAGGGACTCCAGGGGATTGATTGTCAAATTAATCGTTATCGGCTAAATACCACAATTAATTGTGATTAATTTTTTTGCCAATATTGCCCAACCCTAGTGTTCAGGAGTTGAAGTTAGGCTTTCACGTTTAAGAACTGACTATTATGGTGGTGGCAACATCAGGCTGTGGGGCTGTTTTTCTGCTAGTAGAACTGGTGCATTGGAATATTGACAGAGGAGGGCTACCACCATATTTTTCAACTTTACTTCAAATTAAAAGCTAGAAAGCCAAAACATAGATACTTCCATTTCCCAGTGACCCAAATACATCCAAATTAGTTTCTGATTGGATGAAATAGACTGACATTAAGTGCCCAGAATGGCCATTTGAAAACCATGTTCAAAATTTGTGGACAATACTAAAAGCCAGCCCTCTTGCTAGTAAACTAACCATACTTACATAAACTATTAATTCTGCCAACTATTATCCAGTCAAAGTTATATCAGAAGCTTGTTTATGGGTAAAATAAGTGTATTACATGTGCAACTTGCTAAAAATATTTAAGTAAATATTTGTGATGCACCATGGCAAAAGTAGGAAAAGGAAAAACCATATTTTTTTCTGAGAAAATAATGATTTTTGTTTTTTAAATTATACTAGTTGAAATTATGAAGAATCCACCGCATGCTTTAAATAGCAGTTTCTGAGGTTTTAAAATGGTGAACTTTGTGTTTGAATTCAGCCTGTTTTCAGAGTCTAAAAGCACGTTACAGTGTCTGTGTCACAGTGGCAGTAACTTTTTTACCAAGGCAGACGCCGATGCCATTTCTGATTCTGAATCAGAACAAGATGAAGCAGAAGAATCAATATGTATTACAGATCAATGATAGAGAGCACAACACTTTGGAAAACATTCTGAGTTTTCCAGTGGAAGTTAGCTGAAGATGAGGAAGATGAAGAAAGCTTTAAATATTGATCCTAGAGTTTGATACTTTACTACCGAAGCCCTTCAAAGCAGTTAGCTTTGTTCCAAAAATAAAATGCTTCACCCGAGCATCAAGTCAGAGGCAGGTTCAGATATAAACACTGAACTAAACAAGCATGTCATAATTATTTAATCAGCTGATTGAACAGCAACTTCAGAATCGATGTGCTACAGGTTGTGATGTCACGTTTTTTTCTGTGCATGCGTGTCACATCACTGATATCAGGAACTTTTGTGGGTTTATTTTTGGTACAGCCAAAAGTAATGTAATTTTACAGTGGGTCTTACAGAGACAGCCAAAAATCAATAAATGAACATCAAAATAAAATGACAAAGTAAAATAAAAAACAATGCAAATGATTTAAAAACTCAATACAAAACATAATAAAACAAATCAAAACCTGGATTACYGAGATGCATCAGGACATAATAAAACAAAGCAATAAAACAGATAAAAAATTACCAATAAAAAATGAGTAAAATCAGTTGGGTTAAAAGCCAATGAGTTAAAAAAAGCATTTTTTGATAAATTAAAAAATGGCCATTAATTAAATTATAAAATTATAAATTCATGTAAATTAAATTAAGCCTTTGTTAACACCCACATGTAACGCTCTGAGGACCGTCTGAAACTTTGAGGCTTGTTTTCTCCCTAATCTTTTTTGCAGATTTTGATCATTCAAATTTATTTTTGATTGCAATGTGTTTGACATCATTGGATAGTTTTTAACTCACACTTTCAGATTCTGTAAATAACTTAAAAGGACCCCGGGGAGATTTTTTTCTGGTTTTGCTGTGGCCAGTCACATGTGTGAGCGTAGATTCAAACCTGAACCTATATACAGTACATAACATTATGGACAATGGGGCTGGGTCATATCAAATCATTCACGATAATACTGGTAAAACAAACTTACACTGGAAAATAAATTATATCATGATATGCTAATCCCATGATCAATCACAWGCAGAGCAGGGCGGGTCTTTCTGATGTCGGTGAAGCAGTCTACCTGATAAACACCGGTCAGCCTGCAGCTCCTGTCCTGAGTGAGCAAACCCCATCCTCCACACTTCGCTCCTGAGCTACGCGAGACATCGGTATCTAAAATCTAACCCATTGTAAGTTTATGTGTTCAGAGCCTTATTATGGAACAGATATGTCCAACTTTGCTCGCGTGACCAAACTCCTCTCAACAGCGCTGTTACAGGAGCGCGCCGAGGTGCAACAGGCTGTGAGAGCCACTGTTTCAGCTTTTCCAAAATATTAACTCAGATGAACATTTGTTTGCCCCATTATAGAAGAGATGAGTCTCCTCTTAGCGTTAGCCCCCCCACCGCCCACTGCAAAAATCAATAAATAAATTAATTAATTAATTAAATAAATAAAAATATGCTATGTTCTTTTTGTAGTTTATCATAAATATCTACAAATTTCATTCTTCACGCTTGATTATATTTAGAATCATACTGTGACTGAACTGCTTTGTGATTCAATAAATGATCGAATAAATAGTATTAAATTATTACATTTAATGCAAATCCTGTCTGAAAAACACCTTACCGCAGTGATTTGGCTGAAACTACAAGGGCCTATAAGTGAACACATTCAGACAAAACTCTTCGTAACACCTAAACCTGAACGTGGAGATAATTTACTGTTAATGTACTACTATTCATAAACTGTGAAGCAACCCAATATATTTGTGTTTATTACAGGAGAACTCTGTAGGTTTTTTTTTAACATTTTGCCATAAAATCTCCCACCTTATGTAATGCCCCGTTTAATGCCAATAATAAAACTAAAAATGATTGCACATGCCTGAACAAAGCTCCCGGGAACATTTACACAAAATGGCCAATACCTGAATGGCAGAATGCCAACATGTTAACAGAACGTTGYCGCTGCTGCATGCCCAAGTCTTGGTGAACTGAAGCAGAGATTTTAACTCTCTTCATATGAGCCATTCATCACCTATAAAACAGAAAGGAAATAAAAACCAGCCACTGGATCCTTCCAATCCGATTACCACTTAAGCTGCCCCCCTGCAAATCCCTGGACTGAAAAGGAATGCACCAGATTCAGCAGCAAACACCTAAATTCCCATCTCATCCCTATCAACTCCTATGTTTATCCCTAAAATATCTCAGTGTAACATTATCATAATGCTATGTAGAACGGGGACAGCTTTGTGTCAGGATAAATGTCACATTTCTGAGTCCTCACATGCCCTTTGATGTGGAGATGATGTACAGTATGTTCTGCACATACAGGGTAAACTTATTTAACCTGAAAATCACATAACAAAAACATGTGTACATGTGAGGTTAGGGTTAGTTTTGGTGGTCAAGGTTAGGCTGTAGAAAATAATGTAAGTCAATGCCAGGTCCCCATAAATATAGCTGTACCAGATTGTGTGTGTGTGTGGCCTTGTTTTTCTTACATCGTGGGGTCCAGTTTTAAGGAAAGTGCAGCCTCGTGGGGACCGGGTGCTCGGGCCCCACAACTTTGGAAGCTGATTTTGGGTTGGGGGTTGGGTTTAGGACCAAGGTGTGAATTGAGTTTAGGTTAGTTTTAGGGTCAGGTAGGTACCTGTGAGGTTAGCCTTAGGGTTTGTGGTCAGGGTTAGAATATAAAATTACCAAAAAAATGAATGGAAGTCAATGGATGGACCCCACAAGGATATAAAAACAAGTTTGTGTATTTGTGTGTGTGTTTAAGTCAATTTTAAAATGAAAGGAAAAAAAACAAACAAAAATAAACTTGCATTTGACATCTGTTCCTTTTTTTTCTTACAATGAACCTGCACTGAAGCTTAAAACTAAAGTACACACTGAAACATGATTATTTAGACACACTGTTACAACTGGGGGGGGGGGGGCAGCTTTTCTCAAACCAAGGGAGGTACAAGTCCTTCAGTTTGAGCACTCACCGATCCAAGTACCGATATCAAGTACTTACTGAGAACATAAACCAAGAGGCATACCTCTTTAAGGCCTTTTAACTTTAGTGTTTTAGAAAACAATTTTTAAAGACATCTACAATGAAGACGGAATTTAAAAAAAAATTGGAAGCCTCTTTTAGGCGTGTACATACTGCAATGCTAACAGATTGATCAAATATTTAACTTTTATTATTAATTTAGACATTAAAGTTGGCATAAGTTGTTTACAACCTTATAGTGAGAGGGCCTTTAGGTATGCCAGACTGCATATTTCTAGAGACTTGGGTTAAATGATTTATGTGTCCAACCTTTTAAGAGCCGCCCTATAAAATAACCTGTATTCACCTTTGACCACAAACTACATTTGGTGAATGCTTAAAGACAAAGAGATCTAACCTGTTAACTGAGCTTTGTACAGCAGCTGTGAAAAGCCAAAAGAAAAGGTATCTGAAATGTGGCCCAAATTAATTTGCTGTTTCAAAGGACTCAGTAGTCACTACCATGGTCTTAAAATCCTTATGCTTAATCTTATTATCCAGAGACTACAGGTTCGAGCCCAGATTCTGTCAGGAAGGGCATCCAGCATACAACAATTGCCAAATCTTTCATGCGAGTTTGCTTGCTGTGGCGAATCCTGCAGAAGGAATTAGCTAAAAGGGCATTCATTTTAGAATTCCACATTCAAAAATCGCCTCATTGTGTTGATTCGAACACACCAAAACAGACTAAACACGCAAAACCACACCCTAACAATAAAATCAAAACACACTAAATATCATAAATCTCATTGCTCTCTCCCAATCTTGCTGAACTTCAATCAACTTTCAAATCTTTATGTTTATACATAAGAACTTTGGGTCTAACCCCAGATTTATACTACATGTGTCTCCGCTGCGCAGGTCGCAGCTGTGCGTTTCCAGTCAAGTTTACACTACCTCCGCTCCGGTCCGACAGAGGAAATCGCGCGATAAATTCAGTGATAAATGTGGAAGTCACAGCAAAAAATAATTAATTCTGTGAAAGACTAACTCCAAACACAGCTGAAAACAACGATATAAAGGCTTTTGATATCTATGTTGAAACTTTCGCTGTCGTCTTTTTGAAACTTTTGATTTCAAAATAAAATCCACGTGTATCATGTGTGTGTACACATATGCTTCATGCTACATGTTTCCATCTGCTTCCCAAACAGACCGATACATTCTGACACCATTTGTGTAGACATATATCTGTTTATTTATTAAAATAGCCGCAATTTCGACATTTTCCAACAAATTATCCAGCCTAAAAGTGTCTGATTTTGAAAATACGGATGTTGTGCTCGTTTCTTTTCCTGTTGGTGCGACGTAATCTTTAAAAATTGACTCCGGTGCTGCTCCGGTGTATGGCAAAAATAGGATCTGTTCTAATTTTGATGGATCACCGTCCACTCACCGCCACCGTGCACAGCCAGTGTAAACACTCTCGTTGATTATAATGGGGGCATATTTGCTGCGGAGGTCGGAGCGGAGCGGAGACGGAACGCAAGTAATGTAAATTAAGAGTATGTCATAAAAGAAGTTGAGGGTTGTGCTTTGTTTTTTGTTTTGTTTTGTTTTTTTTTTTTTTTGGGTGGGGTGGGAGTTGAGGCGTTGTTTCTATGAATCTGCCCTTCTTTTCAGCTGCTACAAGCATGATGACCATTAAAAAAGAGTGCCATAAATTATTTATCATAACTCTGGTTTTACTTGGTCTATCAACAAGTTTTAAAAAATGGTCTACAGTTTGAAGTGTACTTTTGGCAGAAATTGAATCAGATTCTTAGGAATGGCACATCTTTCTGGCTACAGTAACTTGATTTGTTCATGTGACTGGGATATACAGTACACTCACCGGCCACTTTATTAGGTACACCACGCTAGTAACGGGTTGGACCCCCTTTTGCCTTCAGAACTGCCTCAATTCTTCGTGGCATAGATTCAACAAGGTGCTGGAAGCATTCCTCGGAGATTTTGGTCCATATTGACATGATGGCATCACACAGTTGCCGCAGATTTGTCGGCTGCACATCCATGATGCGAATCTCCCGTTCCACCACATCCCAAAGATGCTCTATTGGATTGAGATCTGGTGACTGTGGAGGCCATTTGAGTACAGTGAACTCATTGTCATGTTCAAGAAACCAGTCTGAGATGATTCCAGCTTTATGACATGGCGCATTATCCTGCTGAAAGTAGCCATCAGATGTTGGGTATATTGTGGTCATAAAGGGATGGACATGGTCAGCAACAATACTCAGGTAGGCTGTGGCGTTGCAACGATGCTCAATTGGTACCAAGGGGCCCAAAGAGTGMCAAGAAAAGATTCCCCACACCATGACACCACCACCACCAGCCTGAACCGTTGATACAAGGCAGGATGGATCCATGCTTTCATGTTGTTGACGCCAAATTCTGACCCTACCATCCGAATGTCGCAGCAGAAATCGAGACTCATCAGACCAGGTAACGTTTTTCCAATCTTCTCTTGTCCAATTTCGATGAGCTTGTGCAAATTGTAGCCTCAGTTTCCTGTTCTTAGCTGAAAGGAGTGGCACCCGGTGTGGTCTTCTGCTGCTGAAGCCCATCTGCCTCAAAGTTCGACGTACTGTGCGTTCAGAGATGCTCTTCTGCCTACCTTGGTTGTAACGGGTGGTTATTTGAGTCACTGTTGCCTTTCTATCAGCTCCAACCAGTCTGCCCATTCTCCTCTGACCTCTGGCATCAACAAGGCATTTCCGCCCACAGGACTGCCGCTCACTGGATGTTTTTTCTTTTTCGGACCATTCTCTGTAAACCCTAGAGATGGTTGTGCGTGAAAATCCCAGTAGATCAGCAGTTTCTGAAATACTCAGACCAGCCCTTCTGGCACCAACAACCATGCCACGTTCAAAGGCACTCAAATCACCTTTCTTCCCCATACTGATGCTCGGTTTGAACTGCAGGAGATTATCTTGACCATGTCTACATACCTAAATGCACTGAGTTGCCGCCATGTGATTGGCTGATTAGAAATTAAGTGTTAACGAGCAGTTGGACAGGTGTACCTAATAAAGTGGCCGGTGAGTGTATGTGCAGGTGCTTCCAGGGTCTCCACCTTTAGAGCACTTAATGGTCAGGCCCCCCAAATACATATCGGACCTACTGAAGCTGTTAAATCAAATGCTACTGGTGGTACCTCAAACCCATTTCAAAACCTGTGGTGACTGAGCCACATCTAGGCACTGGAATACTCTCCCAATGAATCTTCATTGCACAGACTCCTCTGAGTTTTATTCAGACAGGTTTTTAGTTAAGTTTATTTTCTGTTTTCTTTTTTTATCTTGTCCTCTAGTATTGTTTTTAGTTATTTTGATCTCCATGAAGCACTTTGTGATGTGTCTGTGAAAGTCAGAGTTGTTCTACTTAAGTAGAAATTTTGGTTATRTATACTTTCCTGGAGTAATTCTTTTTGAGACACATTTTTTATTTCTACTTTGTGCAATTATCTGCACTTTTTAAAAATGCAACAAGTATTTTATTTCATTCCATCTTCTCATTGCTGTATTTCTTGTGATTTCTCATCTTCCTCTTTTGCAACAAACTAGAAGTTTGTTCTGACTTCTTGTCTGTTAGCTCCTGGGATAGGCACTAACCTTCTGCAACCTCCAACATGGACCAAAAATGAAGAAGTCTATGTTTTATTTTAAAGGTATATTATAGCTAATCTAACCACCCAAATCATTGTCAAAGCTTACAGAATTAAAAATAACACTGGGAATGAGGCTAAAGCTCACTGGCTAAGCTGGCAAATGAAGGGAAAAAAGATAACGAATGTGCTAATAACTTCGTAAGCATCAAAGCCTGGGGTAAAGATTTTGACCTAGATTCAAAAGTTTCTTTTATTTTTAGAAAAGTTTTTAGACCCTTTCTGAATTGCCCATGAAAAGTCAGTAAATGAACCACTGCTATAGAGACAAGTAGTTTTTACTGCTGATTTACTGCTAAGAGCTTGGTGCTCAGCATCATTTTCAGAGTGGATTAGAGAGAAGGTCATTGTTAATTCCTCCACTGAGAGTTAGAGGCAGACTGCAAGCTAGCTGGAAATCTTCTAAGGGGCTGAGGGGTTGCAACTGGCCTAAATGTGATTGGACATACACCAGAATGAAAATGCAATTTTTAGATTCAGTTGTTTGAAAGCAGTAATGCAATGACTTAAAATCAGCATGTGGTTTTGTAGCTTTAGTGTTTCTGACTTGAAGTCACAAATACTGGGGCACCACCAAATGATTGGGGGTGGCCTTCACTATACATTTGCTGCCCCACCCCAAGCCAGAGGGTTAGTACATAATCTGTTGGAGGTTACCTGTTATTACAGCTGTTAATGCCTCTTGTCACTAGAAGACACTGGTGTGAGAACATCGGGCAGAAAAGAGAAGAGGAGAGCAGAGTCTGACAGCAGGCTTGTAATAAAGTTCTTGGGCTTATCAACTGTCTATTTTCATTTACACTCACCACAGAAACTCTAATTGAAAAATAACATGTTTTCAAAAAAAAGGTTCAAATCTGCTCATCTTCATTTTGAAGAGGTTCTCCAGTATTTCAGTAATGGTGGGGGAGTTTACCATAGCGGGTACAATGTCAGTGGAGCTGAGCTTGGAACACAGTTTTGCATGCAATCCTCACAAAAACTGGCAGCTTTAAAAGCAGCTACACAGCTTGCCAGTCACAAAGACCGCAACTGAAAATGGGTCTACTTTATTACAATTTGAAGTCATCTCTATCAGTCACAGCCCTGTAAGACACAATCCAGAGCCATGTCTGAACAATTCCCTTGCACAGTCTTGTGCTATGCAAACATCGCACTGCCATCTCACATAGCAAAAATTGTCTGTCCCAGTTCTGTCCCACAGAGTGCACAAACACTCTAAAACCGTATTCACACCTCCCCAAACGAACCGGACTTTCAACTTTAAACTAAAATTCAATTAAAGCAGATTAACAACAGCTGGTGTGACTACACTAGGGTTGGGCAATTTTGGCAAAAAAAAAAACAAAACAAAACAAAAAAAACAAAAACAATAACTTCGATTAATTGTGGTATTTAGCCGATAACGAKTAATACAACAATTAATCCCCCTGAGTCCCTGGATGCCTGCATGCCCTAGTCACATGACTGATTTAAATCAAGGGGAAGTATTTCTCTCTGTAAAAATCTGTTCCAAATTACATCCAAAGTACAGTGCCATACATCAATTTTTAAATTATGTTGATAATCCAAGTATTACCGGAGTTATTATAAATAAAAAAACAGAACTTTTTTACACATTCGTCATACTTGAAGCGGAGAGGAGCATCGAGCAGACTGACCGGGGAAATCCCCAGTCAGTCTGCTTGGTGGCATTAATCGTATTAATCGTCAAGTGCCAAAAAATAATTGATCAAAGTTTTTCTGATGATCAGTTGCACGCGATACAATTTTGCCCAACCCTAGAATAAACCCTAACACTTGGCCCACATACTGTAAAGATTGATGGCCCTTCGGTGGCTCAGAAGTGGTTTGCCAAAGGTGTTCCATGCATAGTCCAGCACCACATAAACCATATCACTACTGGGCTAGTTGTGGCATGCCATCTTAAAAACAGTGCCATCATTGCCAGAGCTGGCCCACAACTGTGTCATTGTGGACATAAATACACAAGTGTATAACATAAGGCTGTGGTTAATCTTACTGACACTACAAATGCAGCCACACTACAAATGTAGCCACACGCAGACATTGTGTACTACACTAGAAGTAAAAGTGTGTGCCATATTACCCTCCCCCCCCAAAAAAAAATTAGTTTTCTTAAAAAATAGGAACAAATAATCCCCAAAATTACATTTTCTTGTACAAGACATGAGGATTATGCTAAATGAATTTAATGAATCACGAAATTTGATTCATTTATCTAACATTTTCAGCTGGTAAGATCAAGAGTCGTCTCACCTGAGAGCACGGTGAATATGGCAGCAAAGGCATTGAGCTTTAGGCCATCGATGACGTTGCCAAAGTGACACACTTCTAATGACATGAGGATGCCTCCGGTGGCCAGAAGGAGGATGTACAGGCACTCTGCCACGATGCAAAGCCACAGAACTCCTGTGGAGACAGGCAGTTATAACAAAGAATATCTTAAAGAGGGGGAAAAAACATCAATATTGTGGGATGGGGTGCAAAAGTTTGAATGCATTGGTACTGAAAAGGTGATAAAGTCAAAAGCGTGGGGAAGAAATATGCTTAAGCAAAGGTGAAAGGAGGACGCAGCGAAGGAAAAAGAGGGTGGAGAAGGAGAAAAGAAGACGAGTGACCCCTATATCAGCCATAACCTTCGCAGTCAAAAAATGAACCTTCAGTGTGATATATTAGGAGATGCACCATCCTGAGCTCGTGTTATGTCTGTTGGGAAATAAAAACCAAGATAAATATTTATCTACAAGCTGCAGCATATCTGGATATAGCACCTAAAGGTAGAAAGTTATTGTGTAATTCATTAATCACTAGTTATGAAGTAGACATATAACAGAAAAAATATCCTAGTGTGATTCAAGAACATCTTTAGCTAAATTGATTTTAACCCCCTTAGTAAAATATTCTTGGAAAATAATTAAAGCAATTAAAGGCTGATTGAAACAATTAGATTTTATAAGAGCATTTTCATCTGATTTACTGTAACTGTCTGCAGTTATAAATATTTGATAAAAGGATTTTCTTATCTGCAATATGTGTAATATTGTATTTTAATAATAGGAATGATAGCAATGAATAGAGTGATGGACCATTGTAGCCACAGCTGAACAGACTCAAGCTCTCCAGAGATGCAAGCCAAGTGTGACTGAGATTTCAGCTAAAAGTTTGTCTATTTCAGCTGATGTTTCAGCAACAATACATCTGAAGTTTCTTGACAACGAATCCTCAAATTACTGCCCCCATTTTAGACTCCTCCCCCCACTCCACCCTCTTGGTCGAGGAAAATATTGAGTCAATTAGAAATAAGAGTTAAGATAAAAGATAATGTCTCTTTTTGTGTTTTAGGTTTATTGTGGTTTAGTTAAAATTAAAAAGATGAAAGGTTAACTGGCAACTTTAAATGGTCTTTTAATGTACATTGGTGGATCACTGCCCATGTTTGTGCTGTGGACTCATTTCTGGTGAGTCATGGCTCTTTGCCAGGGAAAATGTCTTCAAAAAATAAATCAGCACTCTGTTATGTCAGTCATAAGAGGGTGAGTAAGAGTTTTGCTTGAAATGCCGCCAGATACCCCCATGAGCATGTTTATTTTATTTTATTTTTAAAAAATATGATCACCTACATTGTGACAGGGCACCTCCCATCATTTTGAACCTGGATTGGGGGGGGGGGGGTGTTTTGTTCTCAGGGCTCTGGAATGTGACTAATTTGGTCACAAATGCGACCTGATTCCCTAATAGTGAAACTGGGGGAAAACAATTCCGGTCTCACTGATGGGACCAATCGTTGTTCCAGGAAGGTGCGGGGAGCGGGTGGTCACAAACACAAAAAAGGTCTCCATGTCCCTTAATAAATAACAATTTCCACTACCAATGAACAAGCAGGGCAACCCGCACTCCTCATAAAATCTGCATCGATGACAACAGCTCTGTTACTTCATGGAGTGGGGTGAAACTTGTGTCAGTCTAGCAGTATCAACATGACGCTCGGCTTTAAAGCCCTTTCTCCATTTGTAAGTCTCACTATTCGGTTCAGGTCTGTTTGGTCCTGCTCAGGTGTGTGTGTGTTTCCATCTCACTCTGTGCGCATGATTGTGGGTGGACCATCTGCAGTGACTTTAGCTGTTGTGGTAAAAAAAAAGCCATTGTGGTTTTATCATTCAGTAGTCAGACTTTATTTATTTATTTATTTATTTATTCATGTCCTGATGCATCTCAGTAATCCAGGTAAAAAATCAAAAGGAAAAAAAAATTGTATAGGTCCTCTGGACGGGTTCTTCTTTAATGAAACATTTCGTCTCTCTTCCAAGAGACTTCTTCAGTCTGAGAGTTTCAGGCAAAATTCAGGCTTTTGAGTCCTGCCTCCAGGTGACTGATACTCACATCACATGGCCATCGTTCATGTGATGTGATGTGAGTATGAGTCACCTGTGAACCATAGTCATGTGATGTGAGTATCAGTCACCTGGAGGCAGGACTTAAAAGCTTGCATTTTGCCTGAAACTCTCAGACTGAAGAAGTCTCTTGGAAGAGAGACGAAACGTTTCATTAAAGAAGAACCCGTCCAGAGGACCTATACAATTTTTTTTCCTTTTTTATTTATTCATGTTTTTATTTACCTAATTTCCCTCTGGGATCAATAAAGTATTTTTTAATTGAATTGAATTTATGGCTGCGGTGCTTTTTGTTAATTCTTGTGTAATCATGGGTGCCCAGTTTGTTCCCGGGATCTCTGCTCAGCTTCGTCCAGTGCTCGTCTCCTTCACCTCCCTCCAGGAAGTGTTTAGTACATGTTATGCCTTTCCAAAGATTGCCATAAAGGTTTGCACCTCCACTTAGATTATTTTATCATCAGTGCTTGCCCCATGTTGTTGTATCTCACACTTGGATCCCAAAACGAAAGCACCTCTCTCCAGGAGGAAGTTTGCAGTATAAATTTGCACAAGTAATGCCTTGCCTCTGTCAATCAATCCAAGAGCTAATCCCCGGGCAGCATTCTGCTAACGTCAAAATCATAAGCATGCAGTGAGAACTGCATACAGGCACGCGAGTGTAGAAGGGAGTTAAATAATGTGACAAGTGCTGACTGACACCTTCAGGGACCACAAGTTTCTTAAGTCAAACACTATAACTGAACTCCCTTCAGATTTAAACTTTCAGTGTGATTATTTTTTATTCAAGACATGCAAGCTCTTTGCTCTACGTGCAGAGAAGTGGCATTTTAATGTTGATGCATCGTATTATTAACTGATATTTGGTAACTGATTATTTGTAACTGCAATGCAATCCACAAACTGCTGGAGGCAGAATTGCTTCTATTGTCTGTGGTTTGTTTATAGCAGGGATATTCAACTAAATTGCTCTGGTGGCCACAGTTACTACAGGCCATCAGCTAAAGGCCCGAACATACATCGATTACATTCATTATGTGAATAAACCAAGTATTTGTTACTTTTGAAACAGCTGATTTAATTTTTATTTAATCATAAATACAACATACAGAACCCTATGTAATAAAAAAATAGTGATAATAAAATTATATCAAAACTAAAAATAACACATTATCCCTCCTATTTAACACAAATATAATTTTGACTTCTTTGATTTTTCAAAAATTTAAACCAATTTTATTTTCACTTTCATTGTTTTATCTTCAACAGCTTGAGTGAGCATAGAAATGGGTTTTACCAGCTTGTAGCCAAGATCCTGATGTTTCTGTAGATACCAAACATGTCTATGTTTAACTAAAAGAACTTAGAGTAATTAAAGTAGAAAACTGGGGCTTTGGGCTTAAGAGATGAATGAAGCAATTGGCGGGCCGGACTTTGGTCACTCGCGGGCCGGATGTAGCCTGCGAGCTGCCGGTTCAATAGCCCTGGTTTATAGGCTACTGAAAAAGAAGTGCCGGTCTGCAAACCACAGAAGAAGCCCTGGGCAAATCAAAAGAGCAGTAATAAAGGCAGAACAAAAAGATGATCATGTCAAAGAGAGAGAGAAAAAAAACAAGACTAATTTTCCAAAGTTGGCAAAATTTTATTTTTTTACCAAAAAATGAACCGAATAAAGTAAAATGCAGTCAGTAATGGAGGCACAGCCGTGGGAAAAACATGATCAGACCACAAGACACTAGCTGTCCTCTCCATGTGGTAAAGTTTCAGAAAGTTACCTTGTTTGCCAGGTTCATTTCTTATACAGTAAATGTTATTTTCAGAGTCCTCACTTTGTGCTGTAGCCAACTCTCTATAAGTTTGTTAATTTACTATCAGAAAACAGCGTTTCTTGGAAGCGGAGTCATCATACATTAGCTTAAGTGCTTCATATTAAATAACTGAAAGAAAGTAACAATCTTGCCTTGTTTTCTCACATTTTCTGATAGCATTTAAGTCTTTGAACTTTTGGACAGCCAGAACCAGCAAAATTTAAAATATGATGGATTATTTTCTTACTTTAATGCACTTGAATGTCCCCACAACCAAAGCTACGTTTACACCCTGCAGGGCAGGTTAACAGCCGCTCATGCTGGAAGAGAGGCCGCTATTTTGAGTTATTTGTACATTAGCTGTTTGTTGACTACTTGCAGTTTAATTTGTATTATATAATTTAATTTTAATCATGTTTGCATGTAATACTGTACAAAATGCATCTGATTAAGCTATTAAGCTTGAGGTTAAAATTCAAATGTTTCATGGGTTATTATTTTAATTTGCTATTGGAACTTTTTGTGTTAAGGTAGATAAACTGGATAACAGAGTGACATTCACAAGTGTGAGCAGATGAGACGAAATATGTAGCTACTGGAGCTAGAACAGGATGTGTGCCCACAGAAAGCATAGATGGACATTGTGACAGAATAAAATTGTTGACTAATCGACTAATTGAAAAAATAATCACAGATTAGCTGACTATCAAAGTAGTCATTAGCTGCAGTCCTGGTAAGAGCAATTCAGTGACTCCTGTTGCTCTCTTCAGCAGATTGAGTGACAGCAACATGCAGAGCATCAACACAAAATGGGTTGTTTGGCCATTTAGCTGTACTGTATTCTTTTAAGAGCATTTAAAGACAAAGAACAGATCACACTCTCACTCACATCTAGGGAGAAATAGAATTACCAATCAATTTAACATGCAGGTTTTTATGCTGTTAGAGGCATTGGTGGGCACCAGACCGCTAAAGCGCAAATCCGCTAATTTCAGACCTAAACATTTTGTTTGCGCTTTAGCGGTCTTGCTAATTTTTATAAAGCATAAGCGGATTTGCGCTTTTTAAATTTTAATTGCAGTTTCGCTAATAACTAATTTTCTACATCAGTCATTATCTTGAACAACGGAACGAATTGCTGTCAGGACTCACAATGCACATGATCTGTCCAATAGCTCCCCTCCCAGCTTAACACTACTTTTTGCGAAGGTACGTATACGTCCTCCCTGACTGTCGCTTTGGGTCACGGTTCAGTCGGTTCTCATTTTAATATGTCAGCTTTGCAAAGTATTTTTGCTGGCAGCAATCTAAATTACTCATATGGCTTCTGTTAAATTATAATAATAAACACAGTGCAAAAGACAATATTCAGTAGCCAGCAAGGATCCACATTTTACAGACATTTCCCACAATGCTTTGTGTCTGCTTACGTAGCAGGAAAGCAATGTTTAGAACTCGCTTTCCCAGCAAAAACAGTAAACATTTGTAATCCATACTAAAATTTTGTATGTACTGATTTATTTTACTTTACAATCGGAGCTCCCTTTTTAAAAAAAAATAAAGTTTAACGCTGGAGCTCAATACTTGACGTAACTGGTCGAAGCAATGGAATTATAGACTTATGCTGATGAAGACTGACATCTAATGGTCAACTGGAGCAGCTGCAGCTACATGGAAAACATCCTGATGCATCTCAAAAATCAAAAAGAAAAAATAAGTAGGTCCTCTGGATGGGTTCTTCTTTAGTGAAACGTTTCGTCTCTCCTCCAAGTGACTTCTTCAGTCTGATGAGTTTCAGGTGAACTGGGAAACTTTAAAATCCAATGGAAACATGAAAAACTTTAAAAATCAAGCTCTTATTTTGAAGGGAAAAACGTAAGGTTATGAATATAACCATGGTTCCTTGAAGGAATGGAACGAAGTACAACACACAGTTGTATATGGGACACGCGCGCCCTCGCACGTCTGGCTGAAGCCACCTCTAATCATGTCTTTAGACCGGTGACGTGGTGACGTTGAACGTCTGGTGACAGGCTCCGCCTTCACCCTATAAGTTCGGAGTCACCAGCGTCATTACTCAGTTAGATACCGCCCTTCAACGAGCCTTTGTGATGCGGGGCCAACAAGGTGTTGTACTTCGTTCCATTCCTTCAAGGAACCGTGGTCATATTCAAGTCAAGAATTAGCTTCTGCTAATATTTCTATGCAATAAGTGGGTTTGAAGTTGCGGACCTAAATATTTTCATAAGCACTTTAGAAATTGTGGAGCTAATTTTTGAATTAGTGCTGCCCACCACTGGTTAGAGGAAACCAAAGCACACAAAACAAAACTCACATGTGAACAAAGAGAACATTCAAATTCCACACAAAAATGCCTAGGGTCAGTACACGATCCTGCAACATTCTCTGTATGAGGTAACAGCTCAAGTTAACTTTCATCTCCATCTTCTGCTGCTTATCCATATCAGGTCATGGAGTCAAAAAGGTCCAGGAGAGAAACCCAGATAACCGTCTCCCCTGTAGGGGTCACCTCGAGTGAAGAAACAAGATTTACTGCCTCGAAGCAGGCCTCGGACAGGCCTGACGAGAGGACAGGAACTCTGTCACAAAATGAACTCTATTTAGACCATGACAGGTCATCCTAACCGAAGAAGAGAACCCCTCAGTTCTCTTAATCAGATAATAGACAGAACAATCTCTTCTGTTTGTGATTCATTTGTTGTTTAACTAAGAATGTTTATACATTTGTTTGTAGGGATATGCTGTTGTCGATGTTATGGACGATGCTATATCATAAATACCTCGTAATTATTAGCATAACAAAGGGCACCACCTGATTATTTCAGGAAATAATTCATTGATTTTAAATCAGTCTCAGATACTGAGTTGTGAATTCTATCATTTTCAAGACATAACCAAGAAATGACGCACAGAC
>NW_013953070.1:45066-48347 GCF_001266775.1 Austrofundulus limnaeus
TCTCACTAGCAGACCCGTTTTGCTAGACTTCGTGTCTGTGAAGACCTTTTGAGTTCTGTATGATAAGCGGCCATTTTGAGTACATCAAAGAGTTCTCACCGTACTCAAACAACAGAAGGTCTCTGTCGCATCCTGTCGTTATCTTACCAGTCGTAGATAATAAACAAAGGTTTTGGAGGTAAATGAATAGGTCACTGTTCTCTTGTAAACATGGGCAGAGTCATGTGATGGTCAGAGTTTGGAGCGTTAACATTTCACTCCAAGTTATTGCTACATGTTAAATCGTGATAATGACTGTCACAGGAAAAGTGGAACCACTTCTTTTCTTTTATCGTGCCTTAAAGATTTATAATGGTATAAAAAAATCACAGAGAATCCGATTACAATATTTTTCCTGAGAAAATCTTTCATTTATCTGGACTAACAGAAGGTTCAGAACTGATTATAAAACAGAAATGTTAATTAATCATCATAAATGTTTTGCAGTGATTTCTCTTAGAGTCTATCAGAAGAAAGCTGAAAAAAGGTTATCATATCATGTTGTTGGACAACCACAGAATTTTAACCTTGGGCTGGCGCCGCTGGCAAATCTTTATCTTTCTTCTCTGACTTATCTCTAAGCCTGAGGGTGGAACCAAAGTTCATCCATTTCTTTTACTAACCCGGACGGCTTTGAGCGACACTCTTCTTCCTGATTCCAACCAAGGAAGAAAGCTGGGATTCTCTCCGCAGAAAAACCCAGTTTGGCTTTAAGTCCGAGCCCATGAGCTAACTAGGGGAGACTTAACAGCCAGGGACCCGGCACGCCAGCCGGTGGTCTCACCCTGAGGCTTCAAGCCTCTAAAGTGTGTTTTTATCTCCAGTGAGGAGATTTTACTTTGGAAAGAAGGGACTGGATACAGCTTGAATTTTTCTGGCTTGGACTGAAACAGACGAAAGTTACCTGGAAAAACACCTACTCGCCAATGACCGGTAAGCAAGCCGACATTCAGTTCCCTGACTGATCGGAGACGAGCCAGCTCCTACCCCGAGGGTAGAAGCTGTAGGATATAAAATTTGGGTCATACAGCCCAGCTCTACAACAGAGCAACATCATCTAGGTCTTCCTCTGGATCTCCTCCCAGTAGAACGTGCCTGGAACACCTCACCAGGGAGGCGTCCATGAGGCATACTAACCAGATGCCCGAGCCACCTCAACTTTGGCGGAGTCCAACTCTCACTGGAAAAGAGCTCAACTCACTACCAGCGATGCGGACCAAGCTCTGACACCGGTCGTACAGGGACCTAAGAGTCCTTATCAAAGGGCTTAAGCTGGAAACATACTCCCTCTGAACTGCCGACGTCAGCACGGCACCGTCGTTTAATGACGAAAATTACATCACCGGGCTTTGCAGCATCGGCTCGGCAGCCCCTTTTGGCACAACCCGCCGGCAGAACTTTTTACCCCCCTCCCGCAATGACAGTAGTGTGTGATTGGTCTGAAGTTCGTGGGCGTGTTTGTTTGTGCTGAAACTGAAAGCGTTTGGACACTCAAAGGAAAGAAAAAAGGAAAAAAACTCGCTTCTAGAGCCAACCATTGAAGCAGAGTTTTATAAAGATAGTCAAATCGAGAAAAACTCATGACGTGTTTAACCACTCAGTTAAAAAATGACTCACTCCCAGAGCCGACTGTTACCAGGAAGCAGAGTTTTGTAAAGATAGTCAAACCATGAAAAACTCATGAATGGAGATTAAACAGAAATTGTGCACGGAGGAATCTGACTGATAAAAACAGTGGAGCTTTAACCAGGACAGATGTGGATAAATACGTCGGGTGAGTGACGAGTCTGACTTTTTTCTTTTTTTTCTGCATTGTCGGCTGTTGCGTGAAGGAACTCCATGCAGTGACGTATGTTGCAGCGGGTGGAGTTTCCAGGAGCTCGGCACGGTGTGTCTCTGGAGCTATGAATGGTGTGTGCGAAAACGACTGCCGAACAACCACGTGACTGCGCGTCGACTCGTCGGCATCGGACGGAGTATGTTTCCAGCTTTAGCACCGCATACTCCAAGAGTACCCACCCATCCATCCCCTCGCCCCCAAGGATTCCTGTGAGACACGGTCGAACGCATTCTACAAGTCCAGAAAACACATGTACACTGGTTAGGCAAACTCCCATGAAACCTCCAGGACACTGCTGAGGGTGTAGAGCTGGTCCAGTGCTCCATGACCAGGACGAAAATCAAACTGCTCTTCCTGAATCTGAGATTCGACTATCCGACGGACCCTCCTCTCCAGGACCCCTGAATAGACCAGGGAGGCTTAAAAGTGTGCTCTCCCTATAGATGGAACACACTCTGTGGTCCCCCTTTTTAAATAGGGGGACCACCACCCCGGTCTGCCAATCCAGGGGAACTGCCCCTGATGTCCACGCAATACTGTAGAGTTGCATCAACCTGGCATTCACTTATTAAGTGAATGCCAGACAACATCTAGAGTCTTAAGGAACTCTGGTCAAATCTCATCCACCCCTGGCACCTTGCCACCGAGGAGCTTTTTAACCACCACGGTGACCTCAGCACCAGAGACAGGAGAGCCCAATCCAGGGTCCCCAGGTTCTGTTTCCACATTGGAAGATAAAAACATAAACTGCACACAAAAATACATCATCGTGTGGCACTAATTGCAAAGCAGCAAATATCTATTAGTGACAGTTTTTTTTGACAATTAATCACACACAACATTGCACACCTACCATAAACAATCCACTGCTGAACAAAGGTTTGCAGAGTCTCATATACTTAGCAGTTGGATTGTACAATAACTTGAGATAGCACTTGCATTTTTATCTATTTAAATAAAGAGAGTCCCTACTGACAAACTAGATCAAAAGAGAAAATGTTGTACTGTATTAATTAAAAAAAAAGTTTTGCAATTTAGTCTAGTTAACAAGTTGATGACTGAGAATAGACCAAAGGGTAGTTTTCAGAAAAGCAGGAAGGCCGTGGGAATTGGTCAGGCCCAAGAAAACACAAAAAATAAAAGACTGATACAGACGATAAAAATCTAACTCAGCTGTTTTGCACTCCTAATAAAATGAGTTAGATCACAAGTACTGACTGGAGTTTTTTCACAAGGGATGTTAAATATCTTTTGTAATGACCACTTCAGTTTCTGCGGTTCTCTAAATGTCCTGATGGACACCAAGCCTCAACTGGATAAAACTGAACAAAAATGTTTGTATCATGGTGTTCTGTCCACTTTCTCAGCCTCTCATAATCATCAGTTATGTATAGTCATATAT
>NW_013953070.1:48416-50777 GCF_001266775.1 Austrofundulus limnaeus
GTGTGTGTGTGTGTGTGTCTGTATGTATGTATGCATAAGATTCACTCAAAAAAATTTTTATTTCACTAATAAATTGCTCAACCAGTGCAACATAAATCTTACCTCTTTCGTTTGCTGGTGCCACATAAATGAAACTTCTGCATTTTTCACCTGTAAAAAAAGAACACAAATGAGACATTTTATTCGACATTCTGTGACTCCTACTGCCCAATGAGGACAAAGAGAAGTGGGATTTCATCTTATTAAGTGAATGTCATGAAAGCCACAAAGACACACTCTGACACAAGAATGAAGATGTGACATAGAATACCAACAATACAGAAACAATTAGAATCTTATTCAATCTTCCTTTCAGTCAGCCTCCAATCAACAAAAATCCCCTGTAGCATCATTCCGAGCTGCACTGTCCTGAAACCCGGCAGCAGGTTCACACAATAGTAATGACGGCAGGAAAGTAAAAAATGAAACATTACCTTTTAACACGGATCATCTGTAACCTTGATTTTATTGAGGCATTAAAATCTAGATGTGAAGGTAAAGCCTACAGTATGACAGCTTTAGGCTGTTTCATTGTTTCAGCTTGTGAATACCCCATGTATTTATATAAAATTGTATTAAATGAACCTCCGAGATGGGAAAAGGGGAATAAGATTCAAACATACTGATCACATGTAATCACCATGTTCGTCTAGAGAGCAGGTGTACTATATGTTTTAAACAACAAAAAAGAGATATGATCTAAACTAGCACTCTCCACAAAAACAAAGCAGGAATGATAAGTTCAGGTGACAGAGCGACAAGTGACGGTATGGCAAACCAAGTAGGTCATAAATCTGGCACTTTAACAAACAACTTGACGTAGAGGATTTCAATTTATATATTAAACATAATTTAGTCAAACTAGCTTTCATTCAGCTGAGAAGCTAAGTGTGTTAATGCTTTTTTAATTTTGTGTATTCACATAGTAAATGCTATTCCGTTCTGTAATGAGTTTCATTTTAAATCAAGTCGAGGTCAAAATATTTTAAACAATCACTTTTTTTGTATTATATTTAGGGGTGCACCGATTGCAGTTTTTTGGCCATTCTCCACCTGTCTTTAAAAAGACTGACTTGCCCATTCCGTTTTAGGCTGATACCGATTTTTTAAATAGCTGGCTCTGTCAGGTGTTATAAGGTCACAAAACAACTTCAATATTCCAATCTTATGTTATTGAAATACATTGGACAATACCATTGAAACAACACAAACATGTTTTAACTGGACATTAGGTAGTGCTCACAGCAGAACAAAAAAGGACACAGTGGCTGATTTTCAGAGCTTTGTGGAGGTAGATGTGAAGCCGATCTTTTCTACTGATCTTATCGAAGCTGATCTACAATCACCCAAAATTAAGAAAATCTGTGATGGTTAGGTGTGCCAATTTATCTGTGCACCCCAAATTTTTTTCAACCTTTTTATTTGACACTTGGTTTGTAGGACACTGTCTTCTTGAATAAAAAATAGACAGCATGACATTTTTTACTTTATAATATGGTAGGGAAGACACCAGTTGCAAATCTGTGGTTTGTTTGTCTCTTTTGTATGGGACAGTTGAGTATTAAAAAACAACAAATAAACAGAAAAAAAAAAACAGCGATTGTCCCCCCAAATAAATTATTTGAGGAAAACTATGCCCCCTCCCCCCACCAATCAGCCATACAACATTTAAGTCCATATTATACCAGCTTAAGGTACCACAGAGCTGTGCGGGAGGCAGTGGAGCTAACGTGAACAAATAGCTTCCAGTAAACACTCATGTCTGACAGCTCTTTGTTAGTGAGGAACTCTGCCTGTCACACGGGAGAATGGAGTTTAATTACCTGATGGGAACTCTATTATTATTAATATTAATTATTTGTCCCACGACAAAACTGCTTCTATTAAATTTCTGTTTGTTGTCTCTTCAGTAATGAAACAGAATTCATGTCCTTGAAGATCCTAACAGACTGGACATTTGTGTGTGTGTGTGTGTGTGTGTGTGTGTGTGTGTGTGTGTAGGTTTGTTTTTGGTGATATTTGGGGGCAATTTTATGACAAAACACCTACCGGTACATTTGGGGACAACTGGTGCTTTTGGGGACTTAAGTCGAGTCCCTGTTTGGTTTAAATGCCATTGGTGGGTTGAGGGTTTGGTTTAGGACCAAGGTGTGAATTGAGTTTAGGTTAGTTTTAGGGTCAGGTAGGTATCTGTGAGGTTAGCCTTAGGGTTTGTGGTCAGGGTTAGGCTGTAGAAATGTAATGGAAGTCAATGGAATGTCCCCAAATGTATAGTTGGGCAACCTGTGTGTGTGTGTGTGTGTGTGTGTGTGTGTGTGTGTG
>NW_013953070.1:52103-53279 GCF_001266775.1 Austrofundulus limnaeus
AGAAAAAGTCTTACAGCTGACAAAGGATGGCTGGATTTTCTCACATGCTGTGTGTTTGAGAGTATTTTATCTATGTAAAAATGCATGTAAACTTGGTAAGGATAATTTACTGTGCAAGCTTTATTTTTATTACATAAATGTGTGGCTGGATAAACACTTGGCCTCCTCTATGAATATTGTTGGCTCCTTACTAAGAAAAATCCTWGATCCRCCACTGTGATGTCCAAATATGAAAACCACAGCATTAAAGTGTCAAATACAAATATAATATGTACATCCTCAGCTTTGAATTTAAACACCTCGCCCATCAGACCAGACGGGTCCTCCTTGCGTCCGAAAGTGGCCCACCGGCCTCCATTGATGATTGCTTTTTTTTTATACTTTCCTTTTAGCGTCTTAAAAATATTTTGTAAAGGGTGGAATGGGGTGAATACAGCCTAACGGATAAAGCTTGTGATAAACAGATTGTGAGGGAATATTCTGATGTGAAGACTTCTCTGGGATTAATCCGTAAATCCACTCAGTGTTGCAGATAAAGCTTGTTTTATTTAAAACAAAAGATATTTGCCATTGTTTGTTTGTTTTTTTCCCAGAGTTTACTGGACCTACCCGCAGCTCAGTGTCCGTGACGCACGTCCCTGCGCGCACCAAGTAACTCACCGCTCATGTTGATGTTCTGCTCGCAGGAGAACCAGATGCCGGTGTGAAACTTCCTCATCACGTACTTGTCCTCGCCGGTCTCCCAGATGTACTGCACCAGGCGCGTGTCGTTGACGTTGGAGCTGTTGAACATGATGCAGAACGACTGCTTGGTGGTGACCGGGCCGGAGCAGAACGGCTTCACCACTTTGCGCGTGCCCTCGCACCAGTAGCTGGTGGTGAGCGCCGACACCGCCAGGAACAGCGCGAGGAAGTTCAAGCTGAGAGCCAGGGAGGCTCTCCGCCGGCGGTCTATGCCCATGCTGGTGATGGCAGAGCGGTGGGACGGGCTCCTGGCACTTAATCCCGCGTGACACCGGATTCAGGCCACTTCTTATTCTCCCCAGACCCACATAATCCGGTTAATGTGTCCCGCCGCTAATTAACGCGTGTGGCTCCGACCGCGCGTGCCTCTCAACTGATGCTCTCTCTCTCTCTCTCTCTCTCTCTCTCTCTCTCTCTCTCTCTCTCTCTCTC
>NW_013953070.1:53633-58393 GCF_001266775.1 Austrofundulus limnaeus
GAATTTACTCAACTCAGTTAAGTGGAACCAGGTAACATAACATGGTTAAGTAAATCCAACATTTCATTTTTTACAGTGTACTGATAGCGCTCAAAATGATGACCAGAAAGCAAGTACAAATACATGAAGCAATGAGTAGCTAGTCTGTTTAGTAAAACTACTGCTCTGTACAGACAGACACAGATGACAACTAAATCAAATAATTATAGCAAATATATAAAAACTGCAGCGTTGTAATTCAAAATTAGAAAATAACGAGCTTGAAAAAGTTGAACAGTTTTAATGATTTTACATTTTATTGTAATTAGAACCAATTAGAGTGGGAACATGAGCTGAAGCTGAGAATTATTTAAATATCATTACTCTGCTTTTTATTTATTTATTGTCCTCTTGATGTCTATTTCAGCGCATTTCATTTGCAGTTGTGTTTTTGAGCCATCATTTGGTTGTGTCTGGGGTATTTAAAGAAGATTTCTACATTTTAATTAGCCTTGTCTGTTTCCAGGGTGACTGTATTTGTGTTGTGTATTTGTATGTTAAAAGAGTATACTCAAAGATCCATTTAATTGTACATAAAATGAAAATTTGTCTTTGGTATCAAGTTTAAAATCATGAAAATCATTTAAATATCCATAAAATTCATATAAACAAATACACAACAAATTTATCACCAGGCATACATCTATAAATAAAAAAACATTTAGGCTGAAGAAAAATATTTATTTCTTTGTTCCAAATGGTAATAGCAGAAGTTTTTCTTAGAATAGGTTTGAATTCTTTACCCTCTTGAACAAAGAAATATTGTTCCAAACTTTCCTATCAGATCACTTCGCTCTCAGGCTGCAGGTTTACTTGTGGTTCCTCGAGTTTCTAAAAGTAGAATGGGAGGCAGAGCTTTCAGATATCAAGCCCCTCTCTTGTGGAACGAACTTTCAGTTTCTGACATAAATAATCAGAATAAACAGACAATCAGAATAAAAATGTGTCAAATATATGCAAAAATTCTGATTTGATTCAGCTGGATCCAAATAAATTTGTAATCCGAATGAGAGGGATGGTTTATGCCAATTCATAATCCGAACAGTGTGCATAATATAAACGCTTAATTTGATCATGTTAGTCTGGTTGTGGAAAACTGACCTGCCTGTGCATTACTTATATTTTCATCCACTGGTTTCCGATCTTTTCTGGAGGGAGGGCCAGCAGCGCTGTAGTTGCAGACAGTACAAAACTTTCAAGGATGCTTATTTTCCTCTGCTTTCTCAGCAAAGAGAGAAGGGAGACATACAGGACATTGCTATGCATAACAATAAATAAATAAATAAATAAATAAATAAATAAATAAAATAACCATGTTGATTCACCTTTAGGGTCAATTGCAGTAACGTCTTCACCATTATTCAAACCTAGTGTGGGTTCATTCTGGGCTGAAGACACATTTGAACATTTGTTTACGTTCATCACAAAACTTCTGTTTTTTTGTTGTTTTTTTAGGAAAAATTTACAACTGTGCACATATCAGTACTATTCTGAAAAACCGCTGGTGTGTGTAAATGCTTATCATGATCGGATTAATTGTCCCTTGTCGCAGAAGCGGGGGACTTAAAAACGCTCTCTGTCGGTCTGTCCATTACATTTTCAGAAAGATGTAACTTCCACATAAAAAGACTCAAATACACCAAACGTGGTAGGAGTTATCCATGTTGCATGCCCGACCAAATCATGTGGTCATATGACATCATCAAAGCCCTGCTCCCTGACAACAGGAAGTGACTTTTTTGCTTGGAAAGCCCCATCTCTGACCCTCTTAACCTAATCAGCAACAAATTGTGTCAGAACACAGATAAGAAGTTGATTTTTATTTGTGTTTTACTGTTATTTATCTAGGCAAAGCCCATTGAGATTACAGATCTCTTTTGCAATGGCAGCCTGGGCCTGGAGACAACGTATTGTACATATTTTTTGGGGAAACTGGAGTACCTGGAGGAAACCCACGTAACTTAATACAAGGAGAACATGCAAACTCCACACAGTAAGAGCTCTGATTCGAACCAGGGATCAAACACAGGACCTGCTTGCTGTGAGGAAACAGGGTTAACCACTGAGTCATCATGCTGAGCTCACTTGCTTTCAAGCACAAAGACTTTTTGGTGAAAGGCGTGGTCATAGCAGTGCGGTGAAATCAGACATCACACTGTTGACATAGTTTAACTCTAGATTCTACATATTTCAGCCAATCTGCACCAAATTCACTATTGTCAATCCCAATCCACCCTTCATCTCTTTTTTTGCACTTGTATCTGAACTAACTCCCCAGATTTGAACATGTGGACTTCACATGCTGCATGCTTCTCTCAACACTGACTGGTGGTGGGATGGTGTGGGGTGACAGAGTGGCGAATGCTGATGCCACGCCGTTTGCACACAGTTAGCTCTAAATCACACATACATGATCCACCCTGCAGCAAATATTGTGTGCATCATAAGGCAGACCTTCTCAACAGGTTTGTATAGTAGTTGAACAAGATCACTTTCCCCCCCATCTGTCTGTTCACCTTATGAGATGATTTAAATAATGAAGGTCTGTGATGATTCCTACAAAGCTAACAGGTACTACTGAATGGTGACGGGGGACATCAGAGGCAGTTGGCATTGAGTTCTATCTTGTTAATTTTGTGCCCAAACATGCAATCCAATTAAAAAAATTCTGTACACATAAACATAACTATTCAGTCTATAAATTTAATACTAGACTTAAGACTTTCCTTTTTGATAAATCCAATATTTTGGATTCCTGAGTTAATTCTTGGTTCTGCTGCTATAGGTTTAGACTGCTGGAGGACAAACTGACCACATTTCCTCACTCTGCTGCTGTCTTTAATCACTCTCCYCTACATGTTTGTTGTAATTTCTTCCATCAGCATGTGTTTTCCTTGTCTCTTTTCCAGAGGAAAATACACCTGGACCAGTCACTCTCCAGTTTGTCTGTGTCTTCTTCCTGTCCCCTCAAACCCAGCCCGTTGAAGCAGATGACCACATGTCCTGAGCCTGGTTATGCTGGAGGTTTCTTCCTGGAGTTTATCGTTTCCACTTTCGCCAGTGTTGCTGCTCATGATGGGAGACTGTGACGAAGTGATTCAATGCAATCTGCTGGCTTCCTTAGATTGATTGTTTTTGTACAGTGCCCTGAGACGTTTGTTGTGACTTGGTGCTATATAGACAAACTGAATTAAATTCAAATAATATTTGTTGTCTAACTTTGGACAGTTGGTACWTTTACTTCTTTGTGAATCAAACAGAYAAAAACTAATCCATAATGAAAAGAACCCAAAATTTATTAAATGATATAATGGTGATGGTGATGTTAATAATAATAATAATAATAATAATAATAATAATAATAATAATAATAATAATAAACAATGCGAGCAAATTTACATTGGCTGCTATTTATTTCCCAGCTTAAATATTTGCCTTTTTTCTTGAGCTATCACACCTGCCTTCTGTAACTTGTGCCACCACGGAAGGAGAGAAAAACTAGCTGCTGACAGCAAAAGTTTATCACCCCACAAACAGACAGATAGCACCTTTCTGTAATTGCGACCGGGGGAATTGGTTTGCTGGTATGAGGTCAGACTGCAGGACAGCCTTCAGTCAGTCACAGAAACACACAGAAAGTCTGAAACCATCAGTAGGTGGAAACATTCAGACTGACCTGAGCCAATGTTTACATTCACATTTAATGACTGAGATGCTTCACAGCTTTGTTGCAATCATTATTAATTTAGTCTCCCTGTAACAAAAACAAAACAACTTCTAGATGAGAACACAGGAATTTCATCAATTGTTCGAATAATAATGCTTAGCCAGGAGGCAATAACGCTGTGATTAAAAAAATGTCTGAAAGCAGATAATAACTAAACGACTGAGAACTGAATCTCTTAAATTTGAGACTAAAACAACAGAAACTCAAAACCTTATCAAGTGGGCAAAGTGCTCTGAAAATACAATCAAGAAAATCCAGAATAGGAAAAGAATTAAAACAGCATAAAAGCAGTTGTGATTGTCGGTCCCAGTGCATGTATTTGACAGTAAGCAATAGTAGACGTGAACAAAGGTTTTAACTGTTTCTCTTAAAAAATCGATCTAGTTTTGAAAATGACCTCCTTGGAAAGTCGTTGTGTCAATATCTGTGTGTATTTTTTCTTTTCCTCGTGTTTTCTCTATGATTCATCTGTGTTCTTTCCCACTTTCTCCCATGTGCACCCCATGTTTTCTCCCAAATGTTTCTAACATCCCCTTGTTAACTCACCTTAACTTTCTGTGTCCTGTCTTCACTTTCCCATCTGTGCATTGTGCTATCTTCCCAGCCATTTCATGTACCTCCTCGAGATCTTGCTTGTTGCTATTTTTTGTAAGTAGCTGCTGCCCCGTCAAGCGCTTTTTGTAAATAGTTTGTTTTTCTGATCTCTGAGGCACTGCCTTTTCCCTGGGTTTAATCATACACAAACCTGATACTGAACTATATTTTTCTGACTAAAACTATAGTTGGCATGTGAATGAAAAGTAGGCTACAATAACTTTTTAATTCAATTCAATTCAGTTTATTTATATAGCGCCAAGTCACAACATACGTTGTCTCAGGGCACTGTACATGAAAAAGAACTATCTAAAGAAGAAACCAGCAGATTGTGTTGAATCACTTCATCACAGTCTCCCATCCTGAGCAAACGGTGGAGAGGAAAAACTCCCTGCTAATC
>NW_013953070.1:59026-68326 GCF_001266775.1 Austrofundulus limnaeus
AGCAGGGGGAGGGACGACAAGGTTGTTTCTGTTCAAAATTTTTCTAAGTTTTTGGGTACCCAAGAAACTACATACAGCAGCTTTAACCTGCTTACCTCCATATTCTTTCCTTTTTCTTTGATCAACAGCAGCTCATTTTCACTAGCTCCTTGTTGACCAACAGAGAAGACAGCTTGTTGATAATCTGGATTCTGACTAATCTAATATGGGTATTTGTATTTTGCATGTAAGATTTTGGTTAATTTTTTACACCTGATGTTCTTCCTGAAACAACCCTTTTCATTTATCCAGATTTGGGACGAGCACTGGTAATACACTGGTCCTGTGGGTTTAATAAAAACCTTAAAGATATAGTTTCTTGAAAGCCCAGAATTTAGGAATTTTTTTTGAAGAGATACAACCTTCAAGTCCCTCCCCTCTGCTCTCAGCCCCCCTACCTAAGCTCCTCCCCCACAGCAGRGCCCTGAACCGGGAGCCAGCTGCGCACATGCTTGTAAACAGAAAGAGTGCACAGACCGAAACGTAACACAGAGCTCAGAGCTAAACTGCAGTCACAGGTAAGAACAAACCATCAGCAATATACAGTATATTTAACTATCATGTCTTGCCCATAYTTTATCTACACAAGTGCTCCTTTTGTCATAACGTTACTAACACAACACCGAAGCTGCAGATTAGCATTGTGTAATGTTAGATAAAGTTTATGATTTCAGCAACATGACAAGCCTGTGTAATAGAATTTTTCAGCTCTTGATTTGCACAGTGTGACATTTTGTCTTTATGCTATGGAGCTAGGTTTTGACAGACATTGGGCTCCAAACAGAACGTCATCTACCAGCTGATAGACAGGGAAGCAGTGTGCTGGAGAATCACGCAGGTCACTGGGAGACGCACCAGAGTGGCTTCAGTTCCTGAGAACCTCAGCAGGACATCTGCATCTCAACCCTACCTTCCACACATCAACGCTGCGAGTGTGGAGTTCCAGGACTGTTTTAAACCTCTTCATGGACAATACAGTGGATTTACTCCCTTGAGGCTATACATTTTTAATACTGTCTTGCATGTATAAAACATTTTCCTATTTAAATTATTATTTCTATTAAAATTTTGGTAAATATTCTTCAATAAAGTGTTAAATGGTTTTAGTTTTTGGTAACTGCTTATCAGTTAGAACTAAAGCATCACTTTACCATTGAACATTACTGAATTATCTTTTGATCAATTACAAAACACAAACTTACATTAGGAATCATGATAAATCACTTGGTCAGTACATACAATGACAAACACTAAAACTAGAACTAACATCTTAAAAAATGCTCTTAACCAGCCTGTAAAAATGTTGATTTTTAGCTATCTTTTTACAGGCTTGTTAGGGATGTTTTAACCAAGCCACATTGTTACACATCCTTTCACATCTATGGCGTTCAAATTTAGAGCAGCTAGCACTGTCCTTTCTTAAGTTATGGTAAATGGTACTGAACTTATAGAGCGCTTTTCAACCACTCTGCCACAGGTGCCTTATGACTAAAATTAATCTACAAAAAACCATGTTGCTTCCTGCCCACTCGACCAAGCTACGCCCTGCTGCCTCCAGCCTCCTTATACCCCACCAACAATCCAACCAATCACATCTCTTGGGCCATCTCCGCCCACATCAAGACCTCTGCCAATCACGAATAGGGCCATCTCCACCCACATCAAGACCTCTGCCAATCACGAGCAGGGATGTCTCAGCCCACATCAAGACCTCGGCCAATGACGATTTGGGCCATCTCTGCCCACAGGACAACACGTTCTGCAGAGACCCCTACTTGGAGTAAAGGCCATCAAGGGGCCACAATATTCATAGAGGGGCCAAGTATTTGTTCAACATTTTTACACACRAATCTCCAATTTTGGTAACCAGTCACACATGTTGCATGTAAATTCTCCTTGCCAGTTTTAMATGCATTTTTGCTGTACATAGATCAAACACTCTCAATAACATACAGCATGTGAGAAAATTCAGCCATTGTTTGTTAGTTTAAAGACTTTTCCTGCAGGATTGTTCAAATCCAGTGGTAGGCAGCACTAATCCAAAAGTTAGTTGCGCAAGTTCTAAAGTGTTTACAAAAGTTTACAGACTTTTGGCTTATGGTTATGGAGGACATACTGTACATGGTGATTTTTAAACAGTTGTCGAGGATTGCTAGTTCTGCTTCTTCAGATTTCAGCTGGGGCCAATGCCCCTGCGGCCCCACCCCTAGAAGTGCCCCTGCTATGTTTCCTTTTTAACATAATAACTGCAGCCAGTTTGCATGCGCCTTGCACACATGCTAAATATAGATGCAAAAACAGCAATGACTTTCAGGTTTGATAAATCACATTGCTGTGCTAAATTACATTTACATATGTTCATCTGAGTACACGTTCCAATAATCATCATRTTCTGCATATTCATGAAGGCAAACTTGCTCATTTGTCTGACGTATACCTCGGTGCACACAGTTAGTAGATCAGCTATGGGCATGTACTATCAAGTTTGAATGTGGTTTTAGACACAAAAACCTTTAGTAGATCAGGCCCCTAGTCTTAATTTTTAACATCTCTTTGTTCTCATCAGGATCACAAGTTGTTCTCTACAAATACAAGAAGTCAATGTTAGTCATGTCCTCTAACATTTTAAGCACAAAACAGACATAAAAAGACAAGTAGCTAGTTTAGACTTCTGTGCCCCCAGAAGCCCTACAAAAAACATTTTTCAGTTTTATCTCACATCATCCTTTTTCCCCCAGACTTTAAATGTTATCATTTCTATTAATATCATTGATGTATACCCAGTCCATGCTTCCCATAATAATCAGCATAACCTCTGTGTGTGTCCTACCAGATAAGGCAGATGTGCTGCTGTTTCCACAGATCAGAGTTTTGACGCACTAGCTCTGTTTGATGCTGTGTCTCTAGGCCATGTTATCCTGCTACAAGACACTCTGTTACCTTCAGGATAATCTACTGTTGTTGCAGGACAAAAAAGGTCTTCCTTTGAGTGGAATTTCATACAAAAAAAGGCCACTTTGCTGCTTTATGAATTCATTGCTTTTGAAATATTTCTTCTTGAACTTTAGTCCAAGTCCAAGCTAATCTTCCAAGGACATTTATAGCAGAGCAGTCTCAACATGTGTAATGACTTTGTGGCGGCCATTCATGCTTTCAAGAACATATGAGGTGAGCTAGAAGAGGTAATGTGATAAATGATGGAGTTGAGTCATCTTTCCTGGTTTGCACCATATGGTATGAAAGTCTCATGTAATTACTTAAGAATAAAATAGATAAATCAATTGAATTGTTGCACAAAATAAAGGAGTTATTAAATGATAGAGCTCTGTATAAACTGTATGATGCAATGATTGTTCTACATTTAATCCACTGTATTGAAGTTTGGGGAAAAGCATGTCAAACAATTACAAATCCTATTTTTATTTTACAAAAAAAGCAGGAAGAATTATTCCTAGAAAACATTATGGTCACTTAACTATACTACTTAATTATTCTATCAGTTGAAATTTTATGATTTAGTTTTATTTTTCAGTTCATGTAGAAGGCTCACAAAAATGCATTATTTTTAAACATCCAATCAAAAATTTTTTAAAAGAGTAGCTGTAATCTTAAAGGAATTGAGATGTTTTTAAARTGACAATTTTGAACCAGTTTATTCATGGAAGTCTATGATGGATGGAATTAATCTTGAAATTGATGCTAAAACTACTGGAAAAGTTTGTATATTTAAAAGAATGATGAAGGTTAGTTTGTTGAAAAACTATATATAATTTGTGTGTGTTGACATAAACCGTTGTACGGGAAGGATCCAGTATTTAACTTTAGTTTGAATTTAATGTTTGGGGAAAAAAGGGGGCAGATATAATAAGATATTTTTTCTTTTTGTCTGCTTCCTTTCATTTTATTTCTGACTTATGTTTTTATTGTAAATAGATTTTCTTTAGTTCATTTTAATTAATCAAAAAACAAGATAAAATAAAATAAAAAGTTTGGTGGTGTTGAAAGGTGACACTTTGAGTAAGATCAAAAACATATAAGACAACACACAAATAAATAATATTATATAGTTTATTCTAAATTTTCACTAGTCAATAATTAGAGGTTGACTCTGTGTTTCAGGAATTTCCATTATTCTAAATCTAATCTGTTAATTTAGAGCGAGCATATCGGAAATTTGCACCAGTATTTAACCTTTTCATTTCTGGTATCAGATTTGTTCACTAAATTTAACATTACTCACATTTAAAGTACATATATTCATTTTAACAGACTGATGTAATCAGTTCAGTTTAAGGAAGCATACAGTCCAGTATCTCTTTTTGTTCCCGAATTTTGTTTTCTCTAAATCTCAGCAGGTCAGTTGACCATAATGCCTCACTTCAGTTTTAAATTCATGAATCTCTACAATATATAAATCTTATCTAATTTTTCTTTTCTCAACTTGCCTTACTATCTCTCCTTCTTGAAACAAACTTAATTCCTATTGACAGAAACAACACATCAAAATTGCTGAGGAAATGTAGATATTGTTTGTATTTTAATTGCATATTCATGTCTCAGTCTTTTTTAGAAACAGTAGTTCAATCAACTCCAAGATTTATGCAGCATGTTWTCTGTTTAAAATAGTTTGCATCGTAGCTAACTGCATACTTTGTCCTGTTTTAACCATAAATGTTCTGCTAATTCTGGAGATAGGTGCCACAACTTTTGGTTTTTGTAACTTTTATTTTCAAAAACATTTAACCTTATCAAATTGTTCCCCACAAATTTAAGAGCTCCTTATTTATTTTTAAAACATTCGCTTTGAAATTTGTTTCTGGATACTTAATCTATTGTTCTCATTTGCTAATATTAGTTTTTTAGCTACTGTTACTTTTAGCAAGTCTTTTGCTACTTTTATAGCCTGGCCCTTGCCTTCCTACACAGTTCAGCTCAATTCTAGTTTCTCTTCACTGCTCCGTCTGGGATTTCTCCCATAGACAAGGATTTCTTCGGGAGCATTTCGTCAGAGAACAGAACATTGAACGAGTTGTGCAGTATCTACTTGTAGTTTATTTTACTTGGGCCAATCAGCAAACAGAAGGCGGAGTTTTGAACAAAGTCGATTTTCTGTGTAGTGTCTGCTAGTTAGTTAGCAATGGAAGTAGAGGAAGTGAATGAAGCCAGTCCGTGTTGATAAGGCTTCCAAATTAAATTAAATTTGTCTGACAAAGCAGCAGCTCTCATTTGCAGTTGTCTCGTTCGGCTTGGTATTTCTCACCTCTCAGTAGGGTTGTTTATAGCGCATGCGATTTCCGGTTAGCTTCTTAGCTTAGCCTCCTTCACAGCAACATAAGTYGCGGCCAACCAATCCAATCATTTTAAACTTCTGTTTAGGCCACGCCTCCAGCAAGAATCGCTTCTCTACAGCCGAGAGTCCAAACCTTCATACGAAGCAAAGGGAAGGACAAGGGTCTGGTTTTTGCCAGGCTACTACTTTTGGCTAGTGTTTAACTTCTTAGCAGTTTTGTTTTAGTTCTTCAGCACTTATTCAATTTTTATTTAGTTTGTGGAATCAATTTTAAATTTTATTGTTTTTGCAAAATGCTTAAAAACTCAAAGACAGTACTGTTTCTTTATCAGAAGTTGGAGTTTGAGAGCTCGGGCTGTGTGTGAAGGTGAGCCTAACAATATTTAGTTKTCATTGCACCAATTCATACAGTCATTGAGAGGCGACGTTCCATGTACCTTCAGCCAGTTTATCATGTCAGGAATCAGGTTTTCCTGAGGCACTGTCCTTGCCTGCCAACCATCACTACACCTGCTTTCTGTAGCTTTTTCATGCTTTGTCAACCTGAGCCACAGGAACCATAACTCAACCACACGATGTTACATGGTCAGCTCTCCCCATCTGTCCCCCTGCAGGATGACCTRGTTTCCCTGTTCTGGTCAAAGTAGTTTCTGTGGTTTAACTTTGTCAAGGTTGTAGAGGGTGGATTGTTCCCCCTGGTTTTGTGAAAGGTTGACTCCCCCAGGTGAGGTCAAATCCATACAGGTTTATTGAAACACAATGATAAAGTGTTTTATTATGTTTATATGGCATAAGGCACCAAACGGTTTCTCAGGACTGTGACCTCACTAACATTTTATTAAACCTGCTATAACTCACTGGCTTGGCAACCCTATATTTATGAACCGTAAACTCAGCTGCAATGCTTTGAGTCACTGAAAAAGCATTTCTCCCCATTAAAAAGCCAACTTTATGTATAGTAAACTTTTGAAGTTAATATGGCTCTCCAGGGTAAAATCTACTGAGTGAAATCCTGTTTTAATTTCAGTGGAGCTTTACAAGATAGGTTTGCTGCAGAAAACACTCAGAAACTCAGTAAATACATTCAGGAATTGACCTGGCTACAGAGGGAATAGAAAATATATTTGATTTTTTAACAACTTATATTATCACTTTGTAAGTAAAGTAAGTATAGTAAATTTTTATTTGTATAGCACCTTTCATAGAAATATATTCACAAGGTGCTGTGCAATCAGAGGCAAATCAAAATATATACAAAACAAAAATTTGGAACAGAAAAGTATAAAAGCTGTACAACCATCAAAGTATTAAGACTGTGCAATCCAAAAATAAAACAAGTAAATAATATCTGGACAAAAATGGGGAGGGCAGAGTAAAACAATAACATATTAAGATGAAGGATTTTTAAATCAGAAATGAATTTAGAGGCAGGTCTCCAAATGGGTAGATTGTGAAGTACAGGTACATTTTAGAAAAATACATTTTTGATAAATTGAAATGATTTTGGATGAAAATACTGGCTGTTTGACATATTTTTATGATGAATTGTACGGTCAGTAGGTAGGGTTTGGTGAAACAGACACTAAAAGGTCAGGCTGCAGAAAAATGCTGAAATTAGTTAGTTAAAAGCTTGTTTAAAGAGGTGTGTTTTCAGATATTTCTTGAATGAATCAATGCTTTCAAGCGTGCGCAGATGGATCGGAAGTTCATTCCAGAGCCTGGGGGCCATGGAGGAGAAGGCTCGGTCACCACGGGTCTTAAGACGTGTGTGGGGAACCATTAGGAGATGTTGATCCTGTGAGCATATGTTGCGTTTGGGGTTGTAAGGGGAGATGAGAATTTTAATGTAGTCAGGCGACTGCCCATTGAGAGCTCTGAAAGTGAGGACCAGGATTTTGAACTTGATTCGAAAATGAACAGGGAACCAGTCTGAAAGGATCAGGGAGATGTGTGAGAATTTTGAAGTTCGGGTTAAGAGKCTTGCTGCAGAGTTTTGTACGAGCTGGAGGCAATTTATCTGTTTCTGGTTCAGACTGGTGAACAGGCTATTACAATAATCTATGCRGGTYGAGATGAATGCATGAATTACTAATTCCAGGTCAGAAATGGACAACAGGGGCCACAGCTTCGAAATATTGCGAAGTTGGAAGTAGCAGGTGAAGACCAGATTATTTACGTTTGTCAAGAGACAGTCCTGAGTCAAAGTAAATTCCTAGGTTGTGCACATGTTTTCGGGCGGTTGAACTTAAAGAGCTGAGATGGTCTTTCATCTCCTTGTGTTTGTTGTCGGGTGCCAGGATCAATGTTTCAGTTTTATTGAAGTTAAGGAGTAACAAGTTGTCTGACAGCCATTCAGTTATTTTTGAGACACAGTTTAAGAGGGAGGTTAGCTAGTAGAAAGTCGAGTCATTAAAAGAGCAGTATAACTGCAGGTCGTCAGCGTAGAAATGGTAAGAGATGTCAGGGAAATCTTTGATGATCTGAGCCAGAGGGCGGATGCATTGAAGAAAAAGAACTGGGCCCAAAATGGAACCCTTGTGGTACTCCACAGGTGAGTGGTGCTGAGTCATAGAAAGACTGACCTAGTTTGACTGAAAAAGAGCGATGAGTGAGGCATGAGTTGAACYAGTTTAGGACAGTTCCTGATATCCCTATGTTTCTCAGGTTGTGAAGWAGGATGTGTGATCCACAGAGTCAAATGCTGAGAATAGGTCCAAYAAAAGCAGAACAGAGTACATTCCTCTGTCAGCAGACATTTGCAGATCATTTGTTACATGAAGAAGAACAGTTTCTGTAGAGTGTAATCTAAGGAAGCCAGACTGGAAAAGGTCATACAGTTTATAAACATCCCAGGTAGTCAGTCAGCTGTATTGAGACTATTTTCTCTAAGACCTTTGACCGAAATGGTAGCTTTGAGATCGGTCGGTAGTTGTTCATGTCAGACGGGTTTAAAGACGGGTTTAGTAAGTACATGATGTCAGTATCATGAAAATGACTTCAAATATATTCCATGATGATAAAAAAAAGACAGTATAGGTCTCATATTACATGCCCACAGCCCTTTTTCATGCCAGAGTAATGGACCATTATCCCATGAAGTGATGGCGTTACATCTGTTTTTTTTTATTTTGAACCTTGAAAAGACATTATGCACAATCTCATGCAATACTGCAATATCTTGCAAGATTTGTTAGCGTTTAGAGTATGTGCTGTCAGTTACTAGCATGCCCAATTTCAGCTCAAAATCTGTAAAACCCACTGAGGCATAGTCATTTAAGGTTGACTAGCTGTGGCAGCCATTTTTATGAGGTTGATTCTTATTGACTTTGGATTTCATTAAACTCCATCCAGTGGTTTAAGAGATATTTTGCTAACAGACAGAGTTGATTTGTAAAGTTCATAACAAAGTTTTAAACAAACATCAGCTGTGATCTGTTATTTCGCTGTGTTAAATCAACACTTAAAGAGTTAAATTTAACACTGTCCGAGTCTATTTGGTCCTTATCGGAATTGGTGTCAATTTAACTTTTTCCACAGTGTTAAATTTTCAGAGTACAATTTAACTCTATACAGAGTTAAAAGTTAACACTGACTAACACTGTACAGTGTTAATAAAACTTAACACTTCAAGTCAAATAACTCTGATTAGATCAATTATGATTCCAAGCAGTTAATAATTAGTGATGTGACATTCACGAATGATCCGAATCTTTTGAACGGCTCTTTATAATGAACAATAGGAGCTGAGTCGTGGGCAGTAATGAGCCATTTGTAGTTTTATTTATTTCATTCCTCATATAATCTTCCATTTTTTCATCCTTAAATTTCTCCCGCTTTGCTTTTTTACAGAAAACAGGCAGAGCAGTGGAGTACAGAAGCTCGTGAAAAAGGGGGAGGGGATTTCTGCTTGACAAAACCCATGGTTTCACCCACATACTGCCATGACGTCATCACGTCGCCGTACGTGATGA
>NW_013953070.1:69447-71238 GCF_001266775.1 Austrofundulus limnaeus
ACACACACACACACACACACACACACACACACACACACACATCTTTGCACCTTCTACTTAGGTAGCAGGTGAAAATAAGGAGAACATCCATCCATCCATCCATCCATTATCTTTTACCCGGTTCTTCCTTTCAGGGTCACAGGGATCACTGGTGTCCATATCCAGTAGGTCATTGTCCGAGGGGTGAGGTACACCCTGGACAGGTCAGAATTGTAATTTTTACAAAATAAATCTGTTGTACACACGATACCAAAGGTGGAGAGAACTTGCAGCTGCAGGGAGAGGACATGGAGGCGGAGACAAAGGTGTCTGCAGCCGTGCGCCTGCAAAGGACCAGGGAATGGGGATGAGGAGGAACTTATTATTTCCTTACAGCCCGCCGGCTCTGAGACTTACATGAGTTTGAAATAAAGATTTTGAAAACAAAGCAAAACAAAACAGAGAAAAAGAAGAATTTCTCTATACATGCAAATTGGAAGAAAATTCATGTAATTTAAGAACCATTCGTATAACTTGACATGTATGGACTATTCGCCCTTTCACTCGCACCAAACTTTACATATATGTTTTTGGTCTGAGAGTAAACTGGAGTATGCAGAAAAATCCATGCATGCATAGAGAGAACAWGCAAACTCCATACAGAAAGTTTTCAGGCCAGGATTCGATCTGGCATCCTTCTTGCCGAGTGGCACCAGTTCTGCCAACTGTGCCACCATGCACACTGTGGTTGATTACATATTTACTGACCACTTTTAGAGGTATGGCTAATTCTAAGACACACAGTAGAAGCAGCAGTCATTGTTACACAGTGAACACTTTAAGTGAAATAATGATGTTTTGTAGTCAGAGGCACTGCTGTAAACTGGACCAGCCTCATCTGAGTTTGTTTATGAAGGCGTAAACTACCCACAGGTTCATTTCTCATCTCTGACTTAGCTGCGAGGTAACTGTGAAATGCAAACATATTTCCACAATACATGTAAACAAACCTCTTGTGTTTCAGTTTGATTAAAGAGTCCGGTAGGTTATCATGAGGTGTGAAATATGCAGCAGAGAAGGCAGGTGAGTCATTGCCTGTCTTGGTTATTCTCCTCTGCTCTCATCTCTGTCTTTAAGGAGTACACATGGTGATGACACACATTCATATTTCTCTTCTTATCACCTGCTGCTGATGTGAAAGAGTGATAATGTTTTTGTGTCTGTGTATATGTCTTTGTTGTGTTAGTGGAATATCACATGAACCAATTATAGATGTAAATGAAACACTCAAATAGTAATCACTGGTTGAGCATCTACAGGATGAAATCAACATCTTTACAAAGGGCTGCCACAATAGTCATTGGTTCTAAAATGCACTCCAGTAGACTGAGTCAAAAGTGTTGAGGCGTGGCGTGTACGACGTGGGTGTATAACAAAATAATGTACATGGCCAAGAATGCAGTTTTGCAAGCTGAGCTGCGCTTAAAATGTGATTGCATTGCACAGAAATGCTCAGATTTTTCTGAGTCTGCATCAAAACATTTACAATTTACATACTAGCATATACACAGCTGTCCTTCAGTTTTGAGACAACTAGTTTCTCAACAGTCACAGTCCAGTGAGACACCACCTTAGACCGTAACCCCCGAAATATAACATTCCATTCATTTTCAGACTGAGCTTTGGTCTTAATAGGGACTATGGGTCTTGACAAGCCAGATGAATTAGCACAAAAAGGATTTTAAAAATCTATCAGAAACATGTGCACACACTCACACACACACACACACACACACACACACACACACACAC
>NW_013953070.1:71248-77269 GCF_001266775.1 Austrofundulus limnaeus
ACACACACACACACACACACACACACACACACACACACACACACACACACACACACACACACACTTCTTCTTCTTCTAGGTCTAATCTTGGCATGTTGCACTGTCAAGCTTTTCATTCTCATCCCAGCCCTCCACTGAATGAGGGGTAACCTATTACCTTTCCATTTGCCATTGATGAGTTTCTGCAGAAGGCACTCCTGTTGTATTATTTTGACCTCCATGGCACCGATGTCCACCTCCCAGAAGCCTCTTTTCCTCCTTCATTTCTATGTCTTCCAGAATCATTGTGAGTTTATTGTGAAGGGTGGATTGGCAGAGCTTTTTGGAGATGTAATGGAAAATAAAATGTAAACCACAGCTGGCAATTTTTAGTCTAAGGCCTTAAAGTAGCCAGTTGTATTGGTTATTTGTTGTATCACTCACATATTGTATTAGTTATTCCAACAACAAAGGCCAAATCCCATTCCACCTATTTGTTTCACCTTTACATTTTACACAATCATGCTAGGTGGTAGGGACTGGTATTTCCTATGTTGTGGGACAGTTTTATCGGAGTACACACCTACTTGTGGGGACCTAATGTTCTTTATGGGGACCTGACTGGTACTTATGGGGACCTGAGTCTAGTCCCCATAAGGGGAAATGCCATGTTTGGGTCRGGGGTTAAGTTTAGGATTAAGGTGTGAATTGAGTTTAGRTTAGTTTTAGGGTCAGGTAGGTACCTGTGAGGTTAGCCTTAGGGTTGGCAGCCAGGGTTAGGCTGTGGAAAATAACAGAAGTCATGTCAGGTCCCCATAAATTTAGCTGTCCTAGACTGTGGGGGTGTCCCAGTTTATTTCATAGAAGGGCAATTTAACCCCTTCTCCATATTTTTTAATCACAATCTATTGTAATGTTGAATGTATTTTAGTGTATTGTGCATGGTATTGTCAATCTTCTGTAACAACCATTAAAACACTACTGCAACATGTGCAGACATCAGTTTGAAGGTATTACTCACATACAGTGGGCCTTTCAATGCAGAATTTGTTTACACAAACTTAGTCAACAACATTTAATGGTATATTTCCTTTATAAAGGGGTATCACATTCCATAATGAAAATGTTTGTGACGTTTTATGACATGTGTAGCACTAGTATCAAATGGGATTCAGTTGAAATTCCAAAATATGTTTGTTGAAAGCAGATAAAAATGACAGGATTTAACAGGAACAGATCCAGGATGCAGGCAGGCTCCAAAAATTAGAACAAATAAAGTAACAAAAAATTGCTGATGAGACAGCTCAAACTTACAGACTTTCAAGAAGATCACACAAGCAGGGGGAATACAAGACAATGAACCGACACAAGACTGAGACAGGACAGGACTTAAATACACTGACAACTAATGAATGAACTGAAAACACCTGGTGAGAAACACGAGGGTGACAATCAGACTAATGAGGGGCAGCTGGGCTGAGACACACTGGGGAACATAGAAACACTAGGAAAACCAAGGTGAAAACTGACAAACCATGACAAAAAATGGCATGTTTCATACAATGACATAACACACACCAAACAGAATTTTTTTTAAAAAGGCTAAAAAAGCTGCTACAACGTGAAAATATTGGCTTACTACTGTAACTGCCAATGAATCCCCATAGTCAGCTCATAAATGTTTCTCTATAACAGATCCAACCTGCACACTCTCAGAATGACTCATCACAATCTAATTGTCAAGCAGGAGCATTCACTTTCATTGAAAAGTGCCAAATTCACTTAAACTAAGTTTTACTCCCAGTTTTCGTTACTCAGCTCTTTTCTATCTCCTACTCCTGTTTTTTTCAAGTTCCCTCAGCAAAGGCAGCCCTGTTTCTGTTTACACACATTTGCAACTTTCCAAATAACATTAAAGAAATATAGTTCATCAAAACTGTTATTTGGCTACATAAAGGATTCCAACTGAAGACAATTTACTTTTCTTATGTACTGATTACAAGGACAGCAAGCATATTCTTTGCAGTGGTGCCTCCAGAACTTTTTTTTATTGGGGGCCCACTGAAACTCCAGGGGTGGCATCAAAACCTAAAGCTAGAACAGARTTTCAGGAGACTATATGTTGTTGTCTTATTTAGGTTATCTGAGAAAAACAGCAACACAGGAGTTTAAAAAAAATCATCTTCCAATATACAAACGTCTACCTAATTTTTATGTTTAAAGTTGATTTTTCTTTATTGTGAAAAGTCACTACTCAACTTATTGAAGCTTGTCCTCTCCTAATTTTTATTTATATAATAAATATATTATATAATTATATAATAAAATATTATACACATAACCACCTGAGCCTCTGCATTCTGATCTTGGGGACATTGATTTTAGACCAGTTGTCCTCAAACAGGAGCTTAAAAAACTTAAAAGCTTGTAGCTTTTAAGTTTTGTTTCTATTTTAAATAAAATGTAGATTTATATTTTTAATTCATAACTGCTCAGAAACAATGTTTGGTTTTCTGTTCATGATTTATCCTAAATAGTTGAAGGAAATTAATACAGACAAAAAAGAAAAAAAATGCCAAGGGGGCTGCGAGCAGGGGGTGGGAGAGAGCACCAATTTTTACCTTTATGAGATGCAAGTAAAACAACAACGCAGAACTTAAACAAATCAGAGAAAAAACAGTTAAAATGTCAGGACAAGAAACTTCTTTCGCATTACAAACTGTGATAACTGAGTGAAACGGGCAGATGAAAACATGTTTCAGAATTAGATTACTTATGATCTACATCATGGCCGGTGCTACCCTAACTGTTTTGTGGTGCTCCCCCTCCCAGAAATGATAAATAATTCAGTTTTTGGCAGTATGCTTGTCTTTATTTTGTAGGGGTCACCTCGAGTGAAATTATCAAGAAAACTGTTGTGGACTCTTAGTCCTCTGATGGGCCTTTTAAGTGACAAAAACTCTGTTCCACTTAGAACTGAATTTAGGCCACCTCAGGTCACCTTACCCTTTCAGAGAGACATTMTCTTTCCTTCTAAATCAGATAATAAACAGAAGAATCTTCGTATTATTTGATTTATTGTTCTCTTAACTGAGAGTATTACACATTTTGATAATCAGAGAATRTTTATCAAAGTTACAGGAGAAAAGAAGACAGATCTCTTTTCTCCCTCAGTATGATTTCAATACGGATTTTGTGGGAAAAAATCTTATTTAACTAAAACAATCTTTATGGTTTAAAGTGATCAAATATCAATGTTTTACTTGTCTGAATCATATTTGCAAAAGTTTTGAACTTGAAACAATTCATTTTTCTTTCAGTTATGTTTTGAAGACTCCTCATCAGATGATAATTAACATAGGTCATGAAATGTTTTGTTCTGAACCACACAGCAGCAATAATCTTTGTTTAGTTTCAGCAGGCGATAGCAAGTTCTGAAACTAACACTTTCCTTGATATAACTTCACTAATCTTACTTCCGGAGGGAGGAACTTAGATTCTCTAAGCTTCTTAGTAACTAACAGTTTCCGCCCCGATGGCAGTAGGTGATGGATCGCTGTCAGTCACTCTGACAGCTAGACTCTCTGAGTCAAGAGCTGCAGCTGTGACAGGTTTCAGCCCTTCACGCCAACAGGGAAACCTCACAGCCTGGATGACCAACGCCTGGTCGATCGAACTTCAGGAAAYTCTCCAGACGGAAGTTTTATTTTGAAGCCTGGGTTCTAGTACAGGCTTTGTCTTCTTCTACGGCTGACGTGGACGCCAAGCGAGTCTGGAAAACACGCCTGAGGGTCACTCTGGTGGGCAATCCTGAGAGGATTTTCTTAGCAGAAGCCCCCAACATACCTAGCAGGTGACAGCACATCATCTCAAGGTAAAAAGCTGGCTGTGTGTGACGTCGATGTCTGACCGAAGCTGAGCACAGAATGCTTCACCCTTCTGGTTAAAACCCACATTATTTAAGATAAAAGTATAGGAAAGCTAACACCTTTCTTCCTCCTTTGTCTTAAAGAGATCCAGGATTAGTTGTAACATTAAACTTTATTTGATAAGCAATTATTTTAACTGTAAAATAAAGACTGTAAAAATACTGTAGGCTGTTTAGTTTTGTAAATTTTTAAAATATATATTTTAACACGGATGGAGCCATTTTATTTTCATGCAAAGCATTCTGGGTAAATGATGACATCATCTAGGTCCTCGGTGCAAGGCTGCTAGGGAGCTATATCCACCCTGAAGGTTAATCTTGGACAATATCTGATGATTGGCTCTTTTAAATGAAACCAGAGAGCGTTGAGAGAGAGGAGAAGGTAGAAACGACTCAGCCTGTAACTGAAAATATGGATGGAGGACAACAGAGCTGCTTCATGGAAGAACAACCTCAGCTTAGCCTGTTAGCCTTTGCGCTAGCCCTCATGCTATATTGCCTTATGCGTTTTACTTATAAGGCGCTAGCGCGACAAACAAGCTAAACTGAGGTCCATCATCCATATTTTCAGTTACAGGCTGAGTCATTTCTACCTTCTCCTCTCTGTCAACGCTCTCTGGTTTCATTTAAAAGAGTCGATCGTCAGATATTGTCCAAGATTAACCTTCAGGGTGGATAGAGCTCGCTAGCAGCCTCGCACCGATGACCTAGTTGATGTCATCAATTTCCCAGAATGCTTTGCGTGTAAATAAAATGGCCCCGTCCGTGTAATATATTTTTAAATTTTTAGTTTAAAAATTATAAAAACTAAACATCCTACAGTATTTTTACAGTCTTTATTTTACAGTTAAAGTATATGTTTATCATATAAAGTCTAATAAAGTCTAACTAATTGGGGATCCCTTTAAACTCTTCCTTGCCAACCCTCAGATAATTGCCCCAAATGTCTGGTATTTAACACCTAAGCTGACGTTTGTGTTTCTAATTAAAAGTGCCTGTGGTTAACAATTAAGAAGTTAAAAGATTGTTATTGTTGGTCCCAAACTTTTATAGGAAATTAATTATTCACAATCAAGTGCACTCTAGTGATTTTGTATGATTTGCAAAATAAATGATTGCATATTTAAGGATCAAATCAACATTCACTGACTGAGAGCCACTTCTTGTGTGTCCATTCATTTTTGCACTAGAGGAATGTTTACCCAAAATAAAAGTGATCCTTGCTAAATAAATTACTCTTACAACGTTGTTGTAAGAAGTGTAAGACTGAACTCTTACAATTTCAAAGGTAACTTCTCAATTTTGTTTTGAAAACAATGCTGCAAATACCAGAATATGAACACACAAATGAACTATAAGAGGATTAATTAAAACTTGATAAAACACTAAAGATATTTTTTCATGGAAAAAGGCACAAATATTAAATAAAATAAATACCACCACCTTTATTAAAACACAATCTGTGTAATGACTCATAACAAAAGAAAGTGGTAGTTGTGTGTCTGACTTGTATCTGTAGCAGAACTGTTGGTTGATGGTTGTTGGTCAGTCCACAAATCTGCTGGTTAGTCGCTGTTTGAACAGATACTTGATGGTTGATCATCTGAATCTTCCTCTTTGCCTTCAACTCCTCCTGGCACATATATCAGCATTGACCCTGCATTAATTCAGGATCACAAAAGAAAATACTCAGGGATTTTAAACTCAAATGTATGTCTAATGTAATGAGTCTCAGTAATGAGGGTGTTGCTGAGGTCAGTTGTGGTGAAGAAAAAGCTGAGTCAAAAGGCAAGGTTCTCTGGTCTGTGAATGTTCCAGTAGGCCTACTCATGAGGCGTGGATCATGACTTAAAGAACATGATCTTGGATACAAACAGCCAAAATGAGCTTCCTTCATATGGTGGCCAGGCCCAGCTTTAAGCCGGGTTCCCACCAAACGCGTCTTGAGCAGCAAAAATGCTCCTGACACATGTTTTCGACTGCTTGTCCAACACATTCTCACTCCCGACTCGTCACATATTGACGCTTTTCCAAAGTTCCCTCTGCGTCTTATTTTGACGCATCAGGTGACCCCCTCGCGTCAGTCCTTGCCGCCCGCGGCTTTTCCGGGTTGC
>NW_013953070.1:78128-84829 GCF_001266775.1 Austrofundulus limnaeus
GAGCTGAGGGACTTTTTTTTTGTCCTGAGCTCAGCGGGCTGCTGTCTCATCACATCGGTGCTTATTTCTCCAGCCAGAACACCAACTGCAGATGGTCGATTTCAGCTAAAGGCTCCTGTCTGTCTGTGTCGGGTTCAGGAAACCGTCACGTGGAAAAAATCTTCTCTCCCGATTGGTTGCTGCTTCGCGTCGAGCAGCCAAAGTTCAATTTGTTGAACTCTAACAGCCGCTGCTTAGGACGTGCCGCATGCATGGAAAATGCTCTGCTACATCCTACCTCTACCGTGCGCACTGCTCTAAACTGCCAAAATGCGCCACAACATGCTGCGCTGCTCCTAGATACAGTACGCATCTACCATAGACTTTGCATGTAAACTGGCTGCTTTGGCTGCTCAAAATGCATTTGGTGGGAACCTGTCTTTTGAGGTGTGGTGAGGAGCTTCGTCATCTGACGGCGGCTCGAAGTAGAGCYGCTGCTCCTCCACATTGCCAGTTAGTTGAGGTGTTTCGGGAATCTAATTAGGATGCCTCCTGGACACCTCCCTTTAGATGTGTTCTGGGAACGTCCCACTGGGAGGAGCATATTATTCTCTGGCCTRGGAACACCTCTGGGTCTCCCAGAATGAGCTGGAAAGTGTCGCTGGGTAGAGGATATCTGGGTTTCTCTCCTGGACCTGTTGCCTCTGCAACATAGCTAATTTGGCTAATTTGATCAACACAAAGAAGCAGTTCATAAAGAGGGTTAATGCTGACTGGGGTGGCCAGATTTCCTCTCAGAAGTTTTACAGTGATCATGTGTGATTAAAAAAAAACATCTGGTCTGGTTGACGTGCTCCATTAAGAAGCTAGAAGTGTAAGATAAAATTCAAGTCGCAGTGGCCTAATCTGCCAAATGAACTGCTGCATCACCCTCCACTATTGACAGATAAACTTAGAATAATCTTCATCCAACTAGTCAGTCCCATCATTCCTTCACCTGCAGTACAGGCGAATGATGGTGTTGACAGCCATAAATCCTGTCAACACCAGTGCTCTGGAAACAGGAACAGATTTAAAGAGATTTACAGATACAAACAGATTTGTATTGGTTTAATGTTCTAAAGAACTTCATTGTCCTTGTTTGCTTCAGTTTCACCTTCACAACAGCATTGATCATCAAAGTTAAATTCGAGCTCAAACAGGTACACCTTACAACTTGAACTCTCACTGTTTGATGTTCATCTGAAATGTGTTCCTCAGGGGAAAGTCCAGCAAACTCCATGAAAAGGATTTAGAATCGATGGCAGAATTCATTTGTTCTTTATAGTGTTTACTGATGCCAACTGATCACAGAGATGGTTGTTGCCTTGTATGACTTTTAAATTACACAGCTCTATTTATTTTTACCAAAACAAATGCACATTAGTAACCTTTAAAGAAAGATACAAGATAGATAGATAGATAGATAGATAGATAGATAGATAGATAGATAGATAGATAGATAGATAGATAGATGATAGATAGATAGATAGATAGATAGATAGATAGATAGATAGATAGATAGATAGATAGATGATAGATAGATAGATAGATAGATAGAAAGAACTTTATTGATCCCACAATGGGGAAAGTTGAACATTACAGCAACTCAAGACAGTAGAGCTACAGTAACAGGCTGTCTGCTGTGGCGCCAACTTAGAAACAAAGAAAAACTGAACTGCTAGTTTATTATACTACAGATTTACCACAAAGTGACTAATAAGAATGGGGCACAGTGCATTGGAAGCTTTTTCTGTCAAACAGCAATCTTCTTTAGACTAGTAAAAAACAACATGAATATCCAGCTTGGTGTGAGCCAGGAAGGTAGCTCTGCCTTACACACATCTAGCCAACTCTCTAAACACCTACTGATGGTTTTGTATCATACAAATAATGTGGTAGAATGGCAAAGAAATAAAACCTGAACTACAGCAATACAATGAYCAGAATACACTAACCCTTGTGCTTCTGCCTGTACCTTTTCAGTCAAACTGTTTACACTTTTGTATTGTTTTGTAATGTTTTGATTTGTTGCTGAACAATTTTGATGACTGAATAAACAACAACAACAACAATCAATCAATCAATCAATCAATCAATGAATCAATCAATCAATCAATCAATCAATCAATCAATCAATCAATCAATCAATCAATCAATCAATCAATCCATTTTTTGAATTGGCTATAAAGACAAAATACTAAAGAAGACAAAAATATAAAGATGACAATAACATTACTGTGTTCTCCACAATCTGAAAACCTAATAAAATGTGTCATGATTGCAGAGAATTTAGAAAAGCTCATTCAGTGTGAAGATRGTAATCAGTAAGATATTTTTGCATCTCCTGTGCCCTCACCAAAATCTGTGCACTCCTTCATGCACAACTCATTCGGACCTTGTCAGAATGCATTACCCACTAAAAATAGATTCCCAGATTAGCGGTCAGGACCCGACTGTGGGTCCTGACCTCCAATAGGACAATGGGTAGAGTGTTGGACGAGAGAGCAGGAGGCCAGGGTTTGAGCCTGGCATGGATACAATTAAACTTTTTATTTATTTTTGTTCGTTATGAACACGTTTTCTCATGTACCTCTATTGTTTAGCTTATTAAAGCCTTGTTAAAGCCTACAGTATTTGTTCGAGTTTCTGAGGTATTTTCACCGCTGCTGCTCCCTGCTCTGGTAACAGCGTGCAGAGTGAGCGCAGAGCAGAGGAGGGGGAGGAAAATAAAAAGAAGCTGCGACCGACTCTGCCTCTGTCTCTCATATGTTGTACAATGGAGCTTCTGCTATTTTTAGCCATGCTAACATAAACGCTGGCTTTGGAGGGCGGAGTTAATGTCAACAGATTTTTGGAGGGCGTTACCAACAGAGCTCATTAACATAAACATCCCATAAAAATTTCTAGGACCCATAATTGGTCTCCTTTAAGATTTAACTTTTACATTTAGATTTACACATTCAGATTTAGGATTCAATAATTACAAATACAGTATTATCAAACATTTCAATTTAACATTTAGGAAAATTTTGGAAAAATGTAATAACATTAAGCTAAATAGCAATAAAATATTAGTGGATAATTTTTAACCAGGCTTTGACATTCAGAATGTGAACTAAATAATGACAATACTGTATGTTAATGACATTTTTTAACTTTTTATTTTACACTTGCTGCCCCATACCAGAGTACCCATCCACTGAGTATTTAACAATGTTTTATTAAGGTTATTCATTCAATTATTAAACCACTAACCAACATAACAATTAGAACAGGGATAATCAATTCCAGTCCTCGAGGTCCGCAGCCCTGCATGTTTTACTTTTTTCACTTCTCCAACACACCTGATTCAGTGAGTAAATTACCTCTTCCAGGTTCTGCAGAAGCCTGAAAATCATCCATTCATTCAAACCAGGTGTGTCCGAGAAGAGAAACAAGTAAAACGTTTAGTGCTGCGGACCTCGAGGACTGTAATTGACTATCCCTGAATCAAAACAATAATATTTTTCCTTTTTTTTGTCCAGGCTAAACCAGCATTTGGGTCACAACTCACCAGYTGAGAAACACCCGCCTTAGTTGCCGTTGGATATTTCACATAGAAAGAAAATTACCTCTTCTTGAAGGTGTTCTCTAGGTGTCTAATATTGTTAACATAAAAAATATATACCTTTTGTTTAAAGGCTATGGGTGACCACTTTATTGTTACATTTTCTGTTTATGTCTGTCTAAGATATGGGATAAATGTATGAAAAAATACAAAGGTATGGGAATTGCTTTACAAACCTTGTAATAACTATTATATGAAACCTGTATCTTGTTTTTCTTTACAAAGTCATGTGCTTTCCATCAGTATGTCACAAATCATAAATAAAACACACGCCATTATCATACCAATCAGATTTAAACAGACACTTCTTATTCAGAGTTAACCCTTTTATTCAACAAGGAAGACTTATGAGGTGAAAAACTGTGATGAAAAGCAGCTTCCCAAAATCTAATGCTTGCTTATAAAAACTTGACAATTTTAAAGGTATCTCGGGAACTACAAAGTCTCATTTGAGCAAAACAGTTACCCCASCTCATTAAAATCTCTCTTTAGAATATGGTGCCATTTAGGCTGAGGCTGGGAAATACACTTTAACCATTTGATTCTGAATGCTACAATATTAAACTCAAAGTGTAAAGCTTTTAGACCTCCATTTGATTGTGATTTGTGTAGATGAGTTTTTTTTACAAGTAGAATTAAATATTATAGAGTTGGACAACTTGATCACCTTTCCATCTATTAAAATTAAAATCATTTTTTTCTCGAGGGCATCTGGTTTGACACTATATCTAAAAAAAATCCTGTAAAAACACTGTAATCAATGTAGTATTGAAAACATTCAAGAAAATAATTAAGTAAAATACCTTGGTCTGAATAACTAAAAATATTATTGATAGAAAAAGTCCTAGTATGTATCCCAGAATAAACACAACAGTTTTTCATCACTGGCTAACACATGATCTATCAATGCTAGGTCATAATGCATATTGTTTTCCAAAGCAGATCAAGACTTATTTATCCTTGTCATACAACTTTACTTCCCTAAAGCAAACAGAAACGTTAAACAGGATCTYTTGTTTACTGTAAAATATAGTGAACAAGTGTTTGTCTGTTAAGAGTCAATATTGTTTTATTAGAAGAACTGAAACAGTGAATCTCACAGAAAGACACAGTCTGTGCACACCGTGGCGAGCTCTGCGACAGTGCTCTCTCACAAGTAGAGAGGAGTTTAGTCATGCGTGCAAAGTTGGACGTATCTGTTTGATAACAATGCTCTGAACACAAAACATTTCATGCAATGTTAGGTTAAAGTTWCGGGTGGCTTGGGAATAAAGTGCAGGAGGAGAGGTCTGCTCACTCAGGACAGGAGCTGTTTGGTGTTTCACCTGCAGGATGTCTCTGCTGCACCTCACCACACTGTACATCAGAAGGACCCGCCCTACTCTGCTCTGACTGGATAAAACTATGGCTCTGGGGTTTATTTGATTTTCTTAATGCAGTCCATTTGATCCTGTATCATTAGACTGGGTATCTTCAATGAGACAGCAACAGAAAACAACCAATTTTTTATTTTATTTTTTTCGTTACAGAAATCCAACCTGGCCACATTCAAAGTTACAGAAATCTGTCGTGGTGATGGAAAACTTTAAGACTTGAAAGAGGAAACACAGCATTTGGTGATGTCCATGAGTTCAAGATTTCAGGCAGTCATTGCCAACTAAAGGTTTTTAATCAAGGATTAGAAATCAAGAGTTTAACAATTATTAAATTTGTCCAATTACTTTTGAGCCAATGACATGAAAGAAATGTGTTTTAAAATTGCTTTAGTTCTTCACATTTCTACGCAATCATTTTGATCAACCCACTGATTTAAAGCTTAGACTCTGAACTTCAACTGCATCTGAAAATGTTTTGTTCAAAATTCATTGTGGTAATGTACAGAACCAAATTTAGGCACGTGTTGTCTTTGTCTAAATAGATATGGACCTAAATGTATAAATCCCAATTTTGTGCCACCCAAACATCCACACTAGCACAAAACAACAACAGCCCTTTGACACATTTCCTGTTATTGGAAAGGATGTGACTCATCACATCCARTCTCCCTTCATCTCTCAGCTACGTGTTTTGTCTGGTCGACCACAGTTTCTGAGGTCACCTCTTATCACYGCTTCCCTTCAGACCCTCATTTACTCATCTCCGTGTTTCTCCCTGTCGCTGATGATATTGACTCACTCTGGCTGATTATGAGCACCTGTAATGACTCCCAGCCCTAATGTGTCTCATTTAGTGAAATTGACAATCATTGTCAAGGYTGAGAAGGTGAGTTTCCACTGAAGGCTTGTTTTTGACTATCAGGGCTGCGTGAGTTTGTGTGTCCATGTGTATTTATGAGAGTACTTGCACGCATGTCACTGCTCAATAAATGCAAATAGGAGTGTGCGGGTTMTAACAGGCTGTGTGTCACTCTCCAGCTCGGTCATTGCTGAATGTCAAAGCTGATTTCTTAATAAACTATCTTCAAATGAGCTAAAAATACATCTTCTCCTAAATCTGATTTAGTGCWTATCATAATTTCCAAAGTGCATCACTGACATGTTACATTCACAGCTAATGGAGACGTTTGCTGCTGTTTTCCAGTGAGAGAGCTTGTGGGAGTCATTACTCTTTGCCCCAGCTCAGGCTTGTAGAACTCCAGTTCAACAAATGTCATCAATCAATTCTAAACACACTGTAYACACTGCTTCTGCAGGCTATGCGAGGGGAGTGGGGAATGCATTAAAAATCTACACCAGTATGGTGTGTTTTTCTTTGGTTATCACATTTTACAACTTGATGTAAAATTATGCATAAAGAATAAGTTTTCCTTAGCTGCTATGGTTTATGGATCCAGATTTTTTTGTTTTTTTTTTCTTATTTGGGTGCCATATTATAAACACTGAAGAACTTTTATTACTTTTTATTTATTATTCTTTCATTATCATCACAATTTTTTATACGTTATTTCCCCTTCAACTTTGAAAAAACCAAACTGGGCATCTAAATGAAAGGCTTGTTAATAAATACTGTGCCATCCATCCATCCATCCATCCATCCATCCATAAAGAATAAGTTTTCCTTAGCTGCTATGGTT
>NW_013953070.1:84855-90128 GCF_001266775.1 Austrofundulus limnaeus
CATCCATCCATCCATCCATCCATCCATCCATCCATCCATCCATCCATCCATCCATCCATCCATCCATCCATCCATCCATCCATCCATCCATCCCTCTCTCTCTCTCCCCAGTAGCACTTCTTAAGGATCCCAAGGTGTTCCCAGGCCAGAGAGGATACACTGTATATTCCTTCCAGAAAGATCTTGTTCTGCCCCAGGGTCTCACCTCGTTGGGACATGATTAAACAAACTTCAGTAGACAAGTGCCCAGGAGGCATCCTAATCAAATGCTTGAACCACTTCACTTGACTAATTAGCTCTACTCCAAGCTCACCAAGATTATAGAACTTTCTTTCTCAAACAATGAGCCCGGCCACAGTTTGGTAGATATTCATTTCAGCTTCTTGTAACTGAGATGTTGCTCTGTCTGTTATGATCCATAAAAATGATAATTAGTAAGAATGCACATGAGCTGGTAAGTAAAAAGCTTTTCCTTTTGGTCCAGTTCCTTCTTCAACAGAACAAACAAGAGCAATTCCCCCATTACTGCAAACCAATCTATCAATCTGTCTATCACTCCATACTTGCATGTAAACAAGGATTCCAGACAACTGAACTTCTAAATTCTAAATTTAATTTTGTTCATCAGTTGATAACCATGGCCTCAAACTTAGAGGAGCTGACTCCCATTGTCAGCTGGCAAACTGCCTCAGAGAGCCCTCTGAAAGTTACAGCTTTGAGGCACCAACAAAACCAGGTTGTTTTTGAAAAGCAAAAACCAGACTCTGAGGTCCAGATTTTCTCCTCTCCACAATTGTACCTTGAGATTATATCCATTAACACCACAAACATGACCAGAGACAAAGGGCAACCTTGGTGGAGTCTAATCTGTAACAGGAATTAGCTCAATTTTATGCAAAGGATGTGGACCCAGATTTGCTTTGCTTCTTTGAATTGAGAAAGCCTCCTGGATTGGAAGCAAAACTTCTTCAACTTCACAATAGAAGTCAGTTGTTTTGTATTTAACTTTTTTTTCTGGTTTCTCATCATTGCAGTGACCAGTCAGCCCTTAAGCTGGCAGTATAGTCGCTCGACAGCCGACATGCCGTCACATGGTTGTTTGGTGTTTGTTTTTGCACACACCATAGCTTCCGCATCGCGCTCCTGGGAAACCCCTCCCGCTGCAGCATACGTCACTGCATGGGAATCCGTCCCGCTGAAGTCCACAATGTGGGGAAAAAGGTCAGAGACTAGTCACTCGACATTTATCCACAAACTGGTTCCAGATTAAGTTTCAAAGTTTTTATCAGTCCGATTTCACTGTGAAAAACATCTGTTTTATACCCTTTTATGAGTTTGACTCTCTTTAGACGCTGCCGCCTCCTGGTACAACAGTCGGCTATGGAAGCGAGTCGCCTTTTTTTTGAAGCAAGTGGTTGAAGCAAAATGCAGCGTCTGAGCACTTTTAGCACAAACAAAAACTCTCACAAACTTCTGACCAATCACACAATAAAGTTCTTGTGTTCTTATGTGGAGGAGGGTAAAAAAGTTTGACTCGCGGGTCACTGCAAGAAGTGCCGAAAATGTCGACAATGCGAACGCAATGACACAAATTTCGTCATGAAACTGCAACAATTTGTCACAATTTTGGCAGTTCGGATGCAGTATACTGCCTCCGTTACTAGTGACAGAGTGTCTCAAGGATCACAGTCATAAGCATTTGCAACAATCACAAAACACATATGGTCCTACAAATTAAACAACTCCCATGATTCTTTAGTAATCCTGCACGAGTAAAGATCTGGTTCACTGTTCCACAACTAAGATGAAACCCACATTTTCCCTCCATAATTCAAGGTTTGCAAGGTTTCAGCCTCATCTCCTCGTCTCCTCCCAGTGGGACGTGTCCGGAACACTTCACCAGGGAGGCGTTCAGGAGGCATCCTAACCAGTACCTGAGCCACCTCAASTGGCTCYTCTTGACGTAGAAGAGCAGCGGCTCTACTCTGAATCCCTCCCGGATGACCGAGCTTCTCACCCTATCTCTAAGGGAGAGAACAGACACCCTGCGGAGGAAACTTCACTTGTATCTGTGATCTTATTCTTTCAATCTTCTGACRTCAGTTTGATTATATTTGAATATTACATGAAGACATGGTCACATATGTAATCATGGCAATTATCATACATGTCAATACAATACAAATACAATGTTTTATTGTACTGCCATCTGAGTAACCAGACATCATCACCATTTGATATTGATTTTTATCCTTTCATTCATATTTTCCTGAAATTTTAATTGATGTTAATGGGGCTTTGCAAAGACTCACAACTTAAATTCCCACATTTAATGTAGGGAAAAACACAACATTTGCAATAGGTAATATTACATATTTACAGCATCAAACAGCTAAGCAATGTACTAAACTATTGAGTTAGATTTAAGTTCATTTTGTTTTCATACAGTTTTCAAGTGATGAACAGTTAATCTTTTTTTAACAACACTGTCCCGGTGTTTGGAAACTGGGTCATCCTATATCTTTTAAATGAGACAGCCTTAAAGGCGAAACCCTGTTCCTCAATATATTTTAAAATACATGTTAATTGGAAAACTACAATAATGGCAGTTGAATTTTAGTTTTTATCACAAAAGTACCAGCCGGCTCAGTGACCCACTTTTTCAATGAGCTGATTTTATGGTGAAGGAATCTCATCCTCCTCCTTTCACTCTTCTCTTGTTTTCTGGGAGGTTAAAGGGAGTCTCAGGTGGCAGGGCACACACAGCAATTACACATTAGATAGAAATGAAACAGGAAAGCAAGGACATTCATARGAGTGGGAGAAAATATTCAAGTCAGGGAGTGAGGCCAAAGCCATATGAAACAGATGGGGATTACTCCTCCAAGACCTTGGTTTTACCACCAATATATTGCAATATTCCACAGAGTGTAGCCACATACTGATCATGAGGTGGATCTTTAATAAGCTTAGAAAGTCTTGTTGAAGCTTTAATGAAAACCTTTAGGTGCTTGAAAACCAAATAACTAAATTAAATGATGTGACACATGGCAAAGGAGCTGCACAATAATGTTTTTGTGATTTGATAAAGTGACATTAGAATATTATCAATTCCTAAATATTTGAGAGGATGGTAAACCAGTTGAAATAAGTGGTCTTCCAAAATCTCATTGATACAATCTCAGAATCTAATTTTACTTTGTTTACTTTAAAGAACCATAAAAGGAGCCTGTCATAGAAACTACCTGAACAAGGCTGGCTCACCAAATATTGGTTTACCGTTATATTTTGTCTGTGACCCATAAACAGAACTTTCATCTGTCATGATTGTTACTGAAATAGAACAACATAAATTGTTATTTTTACAGCCCAAGGAAAACTCCTCTACAGAATCGCCACTTTCATGTGTTGGATGGGTTTGAGTACCCCAGTGATCCTGGGAGCAATGCTGTTGGGGATTAACATTAACCCCTGGTAGGGTCTCCCATGGCAAACAGTCTTCAAGGGAGAGGTCAGACTAAGAGCAATTCAAAACCCTTGATCAAATGTAACAACAACCACATCAGGAAACCTTACTCTTGCGGAGTTGCTAAGGGGCTCATGGGAGTTTGCCTGTCCGGTCTACATGTGTTTTGAAGACCTGGAGAAGGCTTATGACCGTGTTCCTTGAGGCATTCTGTTGGTGGTGCAATGGGAGTATAGAGTGTCTGGGGTTGCTATTAAGAGCGATCCAGTCCCTTCATTATAAAAGCAAGAGCAGAGTCCACATTCTTGGTACAAAGAGTAGGGTAGGGGTAGGGGTAAAGCCACTGCTCATCCACATTGAAAGGGAATCTGATTAGGATGCCTCCTGGACACCTCCATTTAGAGGTGTTCTGGGCATGTCCCCGGCAAGACCCAGGACTTGCTAGAGGGATTATGTATCCTCTCTGGCGTGGGAACACCTCAGGGTCTCCCAGAAAAAGATTGAAAGTGTCACTGGGGAGAGGGATTTCTGGGTTTCTCTCCTGGACCTGTTGCCTCTGTTGCCTCTGGATAARCGTCAAAAGATGGAGACAAGGAATAAAGTCAGTTTTTATGGATGTCAGAAGCCTGCAAAAGGAAACAACAGGAGTTACTGGTGAGTTAGAAGACATTTCAAATTGTTAGATACAGTATTTAGTGGTAATGATCGGGTGCTTGATTTATGTATTTTTGCAGGTTCAAGGGAGCCTCAGGTGGAAGGGAAGGCGAGAACAGCAATGAAGTCAAAAAGGAAGTTGGTGGAGAGAGGGAAGGCAGGGGAGTCTGTCAGTAGGCATGTTGAAATCATCTTTTTCCTTAGTATGTCAAAGGAAAGAGGAAATGCAGAAGCTGCAATAAAGGAGACCAGAAAGATGAGGACGGTAGCAATATTGAAAGGTTCTATGGAAAAATGTAAGTTCAATCCAAGGAAACTACTTGGGAGGAAAAAAACAGCAAAGACTTGAACCTCAAAAATACATTGTATGGCTTTATTTGTTGGACATTATAKAATGTATTGATGTGTGGTGATAGCCAATTACCAAATGGTTCAGTGACAACATCTGCAGAGGATGTTGGGTAAGACCATGATACTGACAGAAGATTGATATTTAGACATTTCCACAGGCTCATAGTAGAAGTGTTTGGCTAAAACAGATATCCAAAACTAAACACTATATTAACTATAAGAACAAAAAGGTTATTCTACTTGGCTTACACCATTTTACATTGTAAATTTCCCAATTTTAATCCACACCATTAACAATATACTGTACAATACGAAACAGAAACACATCTTCATACTGTATGTCATGTATGCTGTAAAACATATTTCACAGAATTTACCTCCATTTCTTTACATTTAGATCAATGTTATAGTCATTTACAGATACATTAGCATATGTAGCAAAATACAAAACAGACATGAGATGTTCATGAAACCAAATTTAGAACCAGTTTGAAAGAATGGTGTACCTCAATCCAAGGAGTGAGATTGTGGAATTATCTGGAAAATGATGTTAAAAGTGCCAGATCAATGTACATGTTCAAGAGAATGATAAAGGTTAGATCGYTGAAGAAATATAAATATAAATATAATGTGCATCCATGTTGTACATATCCATATTGTTTTGTTTTGTTAAAGGTGCAGTATGTAACTTTTCTAAAAATGTATTTTTTACATATTTTTTCATTCTGTCACTATCTCCTGACAGATTGATATTAGACAGGTAAGCTATGGAGGAAAAAAGAGTCCTCTTGCTTTTCCCGGT
>NW_013953070.1:93430-94597 GCF_001266775.1 Austrofundulus limnaeus
TAGGAAGGGGAGCTGAGAGCAGGGGGAGGGACTACAAGGTTGTTTCTGTTCAAAATTTTTCTAAGTTTTTGGGTACCCAAGAAACTACATACAGCAGCTTTAACTGAAGATTCTTATTGTTTGAATTTATACTTGAGGAAAAAAGGGGCAGATATTATAAGATTTTTTTCTCTCTGCTGCCATTTTTGTGTATTTGTATTTTCTTTTCTTTTTATTGTACATAGCATTTTGTTTTTAAGAAATGAATGAAGTTTAAAAAAAAGTGTGACAGCAGCCTACAGATATGAACAATTAGGAAAGTCTGAATGTCCAAATCAATATGTTTCAGTCTCATAGGAAGATAAATCAATGTGAACATCTGCTGTTTAGATGATAATTCAGTTCTTGCTTTTTAGGCAAAATAAATTAAAAAAAAGAAATTTTTTTCTTAAACTTTCCTTCCCACACAGTTCAGCTTTAAAATGAATCCAACAATTTATTTGCTTTTGCATTCATCTGTTCATTTTGTTCCCCAAAGTAGTGGATGATGAGATCCTGAAGTGCTTTCATATTTTAGGTGTCACTTGTGTAAGTGATAGACTTCACTGCCTCTCAAAGCTGCAAGATGCAGTTGCATGGCAGTCAGCACGTTACAGTTCTCCAGCAGCCGAAATTCAGCAGTCAGCACATTAAGCCTCAAAGGCCTTAAAGTACAGAAAGTTCTCTGCTTTATTATTCCGCCTCATACGTAGAAATTCAGCAAAGATGTTGTTGAAGGGGAATATTTTGACATATTTACCATCCATAAAAAGTTTATTTTCACCTGCTGTGTTTCCTGACATGAAAACAAGTACACTATAAATCCAGATAACTCATGATATGTTGGATCTTCATAAAAGGAAGTAGTGTAAGGGTGTATTCACACCAGCAAAGTCCTTTGGTCCATGTGTTTGGTCCAGACCAAAAGCGGACTTTGTTTGTTGCGGTTTGCATTCACATTCTGCTTTTTTACAAGCGGACTATAATTTATAAACAAAGCCTATCATTGCTCCCAGTGGACAGAAATGACAGGGACAGAACAGAGCACAGACCCAGAAGGAAAGATGGGGCTGCTAATACAATTGCAATACTATATAGAATTTCAAAAGAAGCTCATTCAAAGGTGGTTTTGTGATATATATATATATA
>NW_013953070.1:94929-108312 GCF_001266775.1 Austrofundulus limnaeus
GCGTTGGCATGCATGTTGCAACACAAAAGAGCTGAGAAGCTCTTCATGCCCTGACCTACAACAGCTCATTGTTTGTAGCATAGTGATAGCGTTAGCAACACTGAAGGGCTAGTTGTTATGATTTTGCTTAGAAACTGTAGCCCGTGAAGTCCAAAATGGCACGTTTCTTGCAGTTGGTTCAGTTYGAGGCCAGTCTGTATTAAAACCAGAAGCGAATTGCACCAGAGTTTGTTTGGAAGTGAACCAAGACCACCTCAAAAATCGGTGTCGGTTTGGTTGTTTGGTCTGCACCAGGGTTTGCATGAATGTATTCACACATGCATAAAAGGTCTGGACCACCAGGGAAAATGAACTCTGATCTATTCAAAGCGGACCAAATGTGTCAGGTACAGTACACCAAAAGACTAAGGTTCACTAACTTTCCAGGTCTGGACCCACAAAATATCAGTAGATGTGTGACCCAGACWAACTTAAGTGAACATTACTAATAAGGGATCTAACAAGCTAGAGAACTAAAACAAGCATCACAAGTATTTTCTATTAATTTAAGACCYCTGCTATCTTTTCTTGCAACATTTATGCCAAAAACAAACTAGCAACAACTTTTAGGCTCAGTTTGAATCCTGTAGAGTTTCTCTCGAGTTTCGAGTCTCAAAATTACACATTTCCGCTGTTTTGCAGGTGTATAAATGTATAGAGAAAATCTCATGGGCATTTTGAAAATCTCAGCATCTATTTTTTTTTCACGTCTCTGTCGTGTCTAGACCTCACACTTGCTGTTTTATGACCCATGAGGCAGTGATGGGGAAGCCAGACTGGTCACACAGGGGTAGCCCAGAAAATGACAATTTTGTTTTCCTGTATGACAATTTGCTGAAGAGCTAATTGTGTTTATTGATCATTCAGGCAGTGACAACCATGTAGAATTACATCATGAGAGTTACATATTTCAGCAGTGCAGCTAAAATGTGCATTTTTCATATAGAAATAGATGTGCCAAAATGTTTTTGTCAAAGCATTGGTTGAGGTATGTCTGTATGTCTGTCTACCCACCCACCTACCCATCTACCCTTATTTTTCCATTTTTTTTAGTCAGGACATTAAAAAACTCTATTTTCTGAAGGTGGAACATCCTCACTCCACCTCCAGACTGATGCTCAATAACTCTCCAGTATTTTTTGGCACATGCCTGCCTGACCGCCTTTTATTGTCTCTTTCTAATTACTCCCAGATTTCCAGACAGTGTCTGGTTGTCAAACAAGGACAGGAGAGGAGGGTGTCTCTGTGCTAGCAGTGTCACATTCCTCTCAAAGACACAGTGTGTCACCTGAAATTACTATTATTTTTAAGTTGACTCTTATGAATTTGAGAACAGAAAATGAGTTAGTTTTAAATCATCCTGAATTACAAAAGTAGAAAAGATATTGCATCTTAAAGCAGGGAATTGGCAGCAGAGTCCAATTTTTTAAGCTAAGTTGAGAAAAAAGCTACTTTGCAGACAAGTGATGAAGAGGCAGATATTACTGCTGAAAAGTAAACAAGCAGTAGCTCTGCTGAGTTCCTCACAAGTCTTTTGAACAGTGATTGTCTAAGAAGACAGAATCTKATGAAATAAGATGTGCACAAAGAATTTAAGACTTAAACAAGGCTCAAGAGATTTMCAGCACAAAAAAGGGGGTTTTAGAGAAAGATGTGACATCACATCGAGCCAYGGGACACATCAAGGCTGTCAGAGATGATGAAAACTGGAGGGATCTCAGGGTAGAATAGACAGAGACCCCTGTGTTGCCCACTGGATTATATTAATGCATTAAATGTGACTTTTTCACTTTTTTATTACTCCTTTTTCTGTTATTAGTTCAATTAAATTAAAGAGCGAAAAGAAAGTGTGTTCAATTACTCCAGTGCGAGTTGAAAACCAGTTAGAAATACTAAATAGACTTGAATCCTATGTGTAAGAAGAGGTTCACACAACACCAGCTAGCTGGACCAAAAATACAGATGTTTTTTCAGTTGTCATTTATGGCCCTGATTCAGGAAATGTGATGTCATATCAACAGAAAATTTCATGATCTGATCCTGCCTTCAAAACATTACACCGGTGAGAGCAGTCTCCCTAATCATGTGACCCGATCCTCAAACAAACTTCCTGCCAGCTGATGGTCAGTTAAATGTGTTGTGAATGCCTTCAGGCGTGTTTTAACTAACAGCATATTCTGCTTTGGGTGACCATGACATAAACCACTCAAAATGGAGTGTTCATGAAAAAGATAAAAGAAACAKTATGTGTTGTGCTTTTAAAGAATCAGTACTAAACAAAGAAAACAAAATAAATTTCTTCAAGAGCTTTACAGATGTCTTTTACAGACTCTTGTAGGGTCTCCAGACATCAGTTTGCTTCTGTTTCTTTTAATTAGTCTCACATGTAAAGTTACCAGAGAACCTAAAACTGCTTTATTCTGTGCTGAGTTAAAACTTGAGACCCCCATAAAGTTTGACTCTTTCCGTTTGACCTTCATAACTCCTCAAACCAACATTAAAACAGAAGCAGAGCCCACATAGCAAAWTTGTCTGGCCGAGTTCTGGCCCACACAATGCACTAATATTGTAACATTTGGCCCAGATACCACAAASAATGACSGCCCTTTGGTCYCTCAGATGTGGTTTGCCAGAGGTCGTCCACACATGGGCCAGCAACACAAAAAACAAACTGGGCCATTTGTGTGCATGTCATCGTAAAACAGTTTCATCATTGCCAGGCAWGGWYSACATTTCACACAMTGTTCATWAACCACTTGCTATGTCAGCAGTGTCAGCCAGATCTGGCCCACACCTGTCTGCTATGTGGGRGGTCTCTGGGGTCAGCTTTACAGTTAGTACAATGAAGTTTTAAAGAAAAAAATACAATTACTTTCATTTTGCTTGACCCTACCACACCACAGATGACAGAACTTTCACCAAACCAAACTAGGGATTTACCATGTTTCTCTTATAATAAAGGTTTCAGTCCATGTTTTGGTAGCTTAATAACATTTAAGTGCTAACAGCCTCAATATCATTTGGGAAGAAAATTTATTAGTTTTAAAGCTGTGCATGTAGCATGAACGACTGTGACCTGACATGACCTTTTGACCACAGCCGGTCACGTCTCCTAACGAACTGAACTTTGTTCTGAAAAAGTTTTTCTTAGAGACAAATTCTATTTTAGCTTTCAATAAACTGTTCTTGTCTGCAGATAATGCTGATGTGACAGAATGATTTAATCTTTTGTGATTCATTTTAAAAAAAAGAAAACAATCATTAACATGATTTATTTTTTTAAAGTATTTTTATTTCAAGTGTGTATTATACTGTGATCTGAAGATGATTTCTGAACTGTCATTAATTTTAACATCCAGTGTTMAAATGTAACTTACTATTTTTCCTCTTTTTCTTTCTCCTGAGTGGATGAGAAGAAAACAACACCTGCGTATGTGTGTAAACACATCACCACTCAGTTCAGTCTACATAATGTATMTTTCCCAAAAGAAATGTGATGTTTTTCTGACAGAGACCTGGTTATCGTTGTTATGTCTAGTGACACACACAGCTGAACGCTGAGTGCAGACTGGAAAAACTAAGTCAGTTCTGAGTTGGATTTTGCTGAGACCAATAGATGAAGGAGCAAACCATCTAAAGGAAAATGTAACTGTTTTATTGCAAAAGAGATGTTTTTGGCGACTCCCTGGCGGGGTGTCCTTTAAAGTGCTGTTTTGTGACGTGAAACCAAACCATCCCCCACCGGAGCTGCTCCCTGCTCGATATGAGGACCTATGGACAGTTTTTGAACTTGTGCAGACCCTAAGCCAAATGGGTACCCAACTAAACTGCCCACCTCTGAGACATGCCTGTCTACAACTGGGTGAGATGTAACTGTACCTTTAAAGGCCTCACACAATGGTTTGCAGATCAATCCTGGGTAACAGCTGAAGCAAACTTGATAACTCTTCCTTCTGCAGTAATAAAATCACTAATAAATAATCCGACCAAGACCTTAACATCTTCTCTGCAAATAGACAAAAACGCATAGGTTTTAATCTAGGTCTCTTGTCAATAAAGGTTTAAACATCAAGACCTATCTTAACTTAGACGTAAAACATCAAGTCTACAATAATTTTTTAGAAACCTTATTACTTGTTTTTCTTGTTATTTTTATTGTTTTGTTCGTGATTCAATGAAATTGGTTCTTGCTATATTTTTGTAATAAATTACCATAAAAGACAAAGCTGGTTCCTCATCTTAGAGTACCTTTGGCCTGAGATAAGAATTCCCTGCAAATCATACAATCTCACACTTCAGTAAAAATGAGTCTGATTAAAAAGAGTGAATATTTATTGATCAGTAAATCTGATCTGGTGCCCCAGCAGGTTAAAAAGTGTAGTGCAGGGCAAAAACAGTTAATCACACTTTATGTTTATCTCCTAACAACTCACTACATATGGTGATACCAAACAGGGTCAGCTTTTTTCCCAGTAAGTGCCACAAAATATGTATCTAAGACATGTTATTTACTGTATACTCATTGCCATGAGGACATTTGACTCAGTCTTGGTATTTTTAAACAGTGTTGCTACAGAATAAAAAAGATGAAGATAATTTCATTATTAAGATTAAAATAAACAGCTCTGACTGCAGAGAAAGACTAATAATCACATATCTATTTTGTTTTGTAAAAAAATGCCTTTCATAAAAGGCTAAAAACAACTTAGAGCTCTGTGAGGAGTCTTTGCTGACCTTAAAATTTACATCGGCTGATTTGACTTTTTCTACTCAGTGTTCATTTCAGACAACTGTTAAAATCTTGTAGGTTAATGAAGTCCTGCTACATGTCAGGCATGTATCGTGGTGAAGAAGTGAATCATTCCCAGTGAGACGGGTCTCTGATAAGAGAGATTCAGTGACAACAGTGAACAGATGAAGTTAGAGGGATTAGTGGTTAGTATGTYAGTCAGGGTCATACAGCTGTGCTTGACTACAGTTATGTAATGTACATAGTCACCTACAGATGTCTTGTTCAGTTTATTATGGACATGTGTGGAAAAAAGGGTAAACCAAGGCTGCTGATGAAGCACCTGTAGGCTCATCTGTCAATTCATTTTCCARTTTATACATCTGAGCAGAGGTACCCATGCTGAATAAAAAAGTAGACTTCTTTTCCAGGTGTAATTCTAATACCCACTTTTGGACATCTTCCTTCTGTTTCTATGGTGTATTAAGATAAGTGACTTAAATAAAACAGCATCACAACTAGGACTGCAACCATTAGTCAACAAAACAGACGACGTCGATTATAGAAATAAGTCGACACACAATTTTAATGTCAACGCATCATATTATTTACCCACGTAAATGTTCATTTTTTAAAATTATTAGCACACAAAAAATTTCGCCAAACCCTAATTGATACATATTTACACTTAAACTTTCATTGTGTAAGGTATGCTTATAAAAAGACAAGAAGTTTCACAAAACCTGCCTGTACTTGAAAGTTGAGCTGTTTTTATGATCTGCTACCAAACCAAATGCAACATCAACTAAAACTATGTAGTTAAGCTATGGTAATTGCTTTTGCAGTCCTTATACAGTTGTGCACTTGCCTATTGTGAAGCTTCATCCTGGAGTTTACATCCACAGTCTACCTGTAACCAGCAAACCAAACATCAACAACTCAGCCTCACTCTCCTGCCAGCTACTCTTACCTGACAATCACTCATCTCCTCTTAGAACTGCAATCCTTGCCATTGTCTACATGTCTGCAAACAATCCAGACCAGAGTAAGACAAATTACAAATGGTTTAAGAAAAACWCGTAAAGAAACCATACTCACCATTGCCTCTTCTCAGATCCGTCCGTTTCACCTTTTATTCCTTTGCCTTTTAGCATTTTGTGTCCATGAATCACTTGGTCTTTAGTGCTCTACGTTCTGGGTTGAAAACCTACTAAAAGATGAAGGTATTATGTAGAAATAGTACCAATAATAATGACTCAAGTCAAGTTTCCAATGAGACTTGGACGTTTTCTCATTAAAATAATTGTGAAAGGTCTGGCTGTATTATAAAATTAGTGCAGGAAAATGCAGGTATAACTGCTTAAGGAAGTAAAAGAAAATCACTTCTGTAAGTTTGCGTACCGGTAGTAAAGTAGGAAAGACATTTCCTACCACCCTTGTGGGAATGACGAGACTGAGCATCACGATTATCCTGGTGTCGACAAGAGCAAAAAAGCAATCAGGCTCTGTTGACAAAGAGGTGAAAGCTCAGTGGTCCTGCTGGGATGAAGGCTTTGTTTGAACACGGTGGGCAAGTTTACCTTTAAGAGTGCGGGCCTTGTGTCAATTCTTAAGTTGTTTACCTACAGTCTCATAACATATTATACTGGGAATTGACCTCCCCAGAAAAGGTTTGTCCAATTTCAGCTTAGTAACTGTAACCAAGCAAAGTAGACCCAGAGGATTTCTTCATGTGCTGAGCAAGAGTGTTTCAGCTTCTTGTAAAAGACTCAGCATTTWGGTTGTGGAACTACATAGGCTTTATTTCTGCAAACCAACACAYCTGTTTATGGAGTCTAATTACATTTTCTCAAGTTTACAAGTTAGCTACTATTAAAATAAAGAGTTTTATCTTATATGGAGATATTAAAAAACAAGCCTTTTACTTTCAAATAATGAGAGGATTATAGTGTGGCAATTAGAAAAAAAAAGTGATTTTTGTGTTTCAGCTATCTTCTCCAGTCATTATCACTTTCATGACACTTAGAGATTGAGCTATAACAATAATAACTTTGAATCAGTTGTCTCCATCTATGACTCTCCTGATTTCTGAAAAAAAATTACCCCTCATGGATAATTGTTGTTTTTTCTTTTCTTTCCAGGTTGTGGGGCGCTGCAGTCACTGTGTGACAGGTGGGGGCATCCTGGACAGGTCCCCCACAAGTCCATCAAAGGGACACGTAGAGATAAGCAACCATTCATGCTCTCACTCAAATCTAGGAACAGTTTAGAGTTAGCATTTAACATAACTTGCATGTTTTTGGTCTGTAGGAGGAAACTGGAGTATCCAAAGAAAACCCACGGGCACACGAGGAGAATGTGTAAACTCCACCCAAGAAGGTCTCGGGCCAGGAATCAATCCTGCAACCTTGCTGTGGGGGCAACTACACCGATTGTACCACCATTTTCCTCAGTAAATATACATAAATATAGTAATAGTTTGAAAACACAAGGTTTATCTCAAGCTGATGGGATAAATAAGTTGTCCTAATATAACATCCACCCCCAAAAAGCAGGTCCGCTTTCAGTTTTTATAGCCTTAGATTAACAGAGCTGTATTTAAAGTCAGCATGAGAATCTGTCATAGTTTAGACAGATTGATCACTGGCTAAATTTCCATCTGTGAAGTCAGAGGATGAGAGTTAAAAATTAGGAGTGCAGTTCAGAAAGGCACATTACTGACATTACTTTATAACTCTGCGGCACTTTCCTTAGCTTATTTGTTTACGTGCCTGCTGGGTATTTTAAGTTGAGCTGGTGTTTTTATATTAGACATTTTAATTTCATACGGTCACACTAAACTTTAATGTGAAGAATTTATTTGTTATTATTTGATTGTTCAAGCTGCTTCACAGAAGTGGARCTGTTAAATGATGAATAAGATAAATAAACAAAAAAGGGACATCCTAAAACTGTTTATTTGCTTTTATTTTCATTTTTTTAAATGTATTTTTGAAGTATCGGATCAGAACTCTGTATCGGCCGTTACTCAAAATCAAAGGAGGATCTATATTTCTTCATGGAATGCTAGACTATAAATTTAGAATTTTGCTGTAGATTTGCACAAATACAAGAGCATGTGCTTTACTGTTTGGTTTCCGTGTCTTTGAAATAAGTGCAGCACAGCTGCCGCTTTACATGGATACTTGGTTAGGTCATCTAACTGCTGTGAATAGTTTCATCAGTCTAATTTAAAAGCAAGGAAAGACTATAAAACCACACACAAGTTTCATCTTTTAAGTTTTACAATAGAAATCTCTAGCAATAAGTTAGAAAACAGGAAACAATCTCCCATTAATGTAATGTGGAGCAATGCTGACACTGATTATTCTTAACTTCTCCACATAACCCCTCTTTAAGATAAACACTGGGTTTAAAATGGTGTAATTTAAAATAGTATACTTCCTAACTTTTAACCAGTGTTTTTCTGGTTTAGATCTGGAAGTGAATGTTAAAAAGCACATAACATTCATATTTCCAATTGCATACACTATTTATTGCTAAAACAAAATCTAAATGTGTAGCAACATAATCCAAGAGCTGACATTAAAAATATATTTCATATACAGTTTGTGTTATTGAAGCCCAGTTTTTATCTCTTATTTTGCAAGGAAACAAATCATTCACCATGGGAACAGTTTTCCTGTTTAACTTTAAGCACATTGAAAAATTAGGCAGACATAAAGAGATATTCTGTACTGTTCAGCTCTTAGACATGTTTGAAAAAAACCTGCTTTTGATTGACATCTGCAGCATGGGGGGGCAGGCATCAGATCCTGCTAAAGTTACAATCACACTTTGCTACATATGGKTGCAGCAGGAACTCTCATGGCTCCAGTACGGGCTGTAGTTGGTAGGCTAAGTTATATTAGTACGGCTGGTTGCCACAGTGAATTCCCCAGCTGAATGAGYCAAGCAGAGCTCCGGGATGATTGCCTGGGTCCTTTCAATTTACCTCTCTTCCCACCTGATCCCATGAGGTGGTCAGGCTCAGGGTGCTGAACAAAAGAAAAGTAGAGAGTTTTAATCCACTGCATGAAACTGAGTGATGATCTATAGCATTTAGGCTTTAATGACTTACATATATATAATATAATTCATTACAGCTCTTAGACTTAAAGGAAACACACATTACCACATCCCAGAGGAGCCAGCTGAGCCCCACACTATACATCACACACCTTGAACATATTACAGGTTTTCAATTTGTGAATCAAGCAATCAAGCAAATTTAAAAATAAAAATGTTGACTAAAGTGTTTCACAAGTAGGAAGAAGATAACATAAAATACAAGTGTAATAATAAATAAGGCTTAAAGACAAGGGGAGAAATAAACACAACTCAAAACATCCGATAGAACTCAAACCAAGCTCGAAATAAAAACCTGTGTAAAAAGTGAGTTTTTCAGATGGGATTTGAAAGACTGAGCAGACTCTACAATACTGAGAGGCAGGTTGGTCCAGAGTTTGGGGGTTGCCACTGCAAAAGCTCGATCTCCTCATTTGACCAAAGGATCTCAGTGTTCTGTTTGAGTGGTAAAAGAGCAGAAACTCCATTAAATAACCATACCTTATAAAACTTTATACTGTATGTGAGGATTTTAAAGTTGATCCAAAAAAAAAAAAAAAAAAAACAGGCAACCGAAGTAAATCAGTTAACCAGGAGTGATGTGGCCATACTTTCTTGTACCTGTTGAAAGACCTGCAGGCTTTGCTGATGATAACACTGTAAAGTATTTATCATAGTATGTTCCCACTGTCTCTGGTGCTGAAAAGTAGAGAAAATTAAGGTGAACAATCACACTGTGATCAGAACTCCCACTAACTGAAACCATACAACACAGTGTACATGTATCATATGGGATGTGAAGCAACTTGTGGGTAAATATAATGTCATTAGAAAATTCACACTCTTTTGAAATATGCAAACACTGTTCAAAAGAGTGTGAATTTTCTAATGACATTTTTTAACACATTTAAATAGTTAAATCTAAATGTTGAAGCTAAATGCTGAATATATAATATAATAATAAATGTTAAATTTAAATGCTAAATATTAAATCTAAATCCTAAATGTTAAATGTAATTCCTAATTGCTAAAATTTAATGCTAAATGTTAAATGCAAATCTAAATCAAAAAGGAAAAAAAATGTAGGTCCACTGGATGGGTTCTTATTTAATGAAACATTTCATCTCTCCTCCGAGACTTCTTCAGGTGAACTCAGCCTTATAAGCACTGCCTCCACATGGTGGACAAACAGGATGGTCACATGCAAAAGAGGACCATCAGCCAAACAATAGGTCGTTAGTGCTTTGTTTGGCTCTATTGTTCATAGAGGGTCATGTAGCCCATCACCTGACTATCGTTGGGGCCCTGATTCACACGTTTTGTCCACATGTTGCTGAGTCATACTTGCAATAACAGCATTATAGGAGGAGGACAACTGGACATGAAGGCCTCCACCTCTGTTTAATGGTGGATGGTTTTTCTTCAAAAAAATTACTTCTTTTACTCCTCTCTCAAACCAACGCTCCTCTCTATCAAGGATGAGAACATCTTCATCCCTGAAAGAGTGACCGCTGGCCTGTAGATGAGTGTAAACTGCAGAGTCCTCCTGGCCTGATGATGTTGCTCGCCTGTGCTGGCTCGTTCTTTTGAACAGTGGCTGCTTTGTTTCCCCAATGTATAAAGGATCACAGTCCTCCTGGCACTTAACAGCATGTACACTGTAAGCCCAAATTAGTAATCATTACTAAAGCCGTTTATGGTAAGTGATTACACTGGTGTGCCTAGTTTTTACAAAATCAAAAACTAAACAAATTAAGCTCTGTTCACATAAAGTCTTTTATTGTATTGTATGTTATCCATTACTAAATAACTTAAGATTTTAAAACTAATGCTTACGAGTAACTGACTCAACATTGCTCTTGTTTATTAGTAATCATTACTCATGTTTATCAATAATCATTGCTCAAGTTTATCAGTAATTGCTACTCACATTTATCAGAATTCATTTCTCGTGTTAATAGAAATTATTAAATGTAAACTTTAGTCAATCAATTTGTTTCTTATATACAAGTGTAAAATTTTGAACATGTAAAATTGAGTAAACATGTCACAATGTTAAAGACTTGAATCATTAACAACATTTTTCATTTCATTTGACCTTTATTTATACAGGTAGTCTCACTGAGAGAGAGAGACCTGTTAGAAAGCAATGAACAGGGCGGTACCAGAGTCGTCAGCTATTCCACAACAATTGCACTGTCACTAACGGTTTTCAGGCTTGCCTTTAGTGAATAAAATTACTGAATTACAACAGATCGCCTTGGATAATGACAGAACAAGAATAAGTCAATTTATGCTGTCAGGTGTGCTGCTTTTACAAAATGTTAAGATAATATACTATAATATAATATTTGATAATATTTTGATATTTGATATATAATAAATTGATATTTGATAATATTTGAGAGGGAATGAGAAAGAAAAGAAAATTATCCATGATCCTGCACAGGTTCTGCACCAAGCAAATGAGGAGGTTAGGAAAAAAAGAAACAAACTGAACAAACTAACACAGCTGAACTACCAAGTAAAAATCATAGCTAGGAATCTTTGTAATACAACAGAAACAATGCAGTCAGCAACCACGCAGCCAACACAGTCAGAAGAAGCATACATTGAGCTTTGCTAGTTTTCTTCTTCCTCTTCTTGTTGGCAAACAACGGTCAGGTCACAGATAAGCTCCTCCCAAAACCAGTAAAAACATGTAAATGTGAGTTGTCTTAGCTCAGAGACATTAGTAGAGCAAAACTTGTTTTGGGTAGTTTACAAAACACATTTTGTTAAGTAATGGGCAAAAAAAAAAAAAAAAGAAAAGATTAGGAATAATAGCACTTATTATGTAAAAGAAAATTTGGGTTTACAGTGTACAATGTTACTCTGTTTGTGCTGGGGAAGTGGATCTTTGGGGTGAACCATTCTTTGTTGTAATGTGTTTTGGGGTTTGAAAGCCACTGCAACGTCATGTTTAGAGAGTAAACGTCTCAGTTTCTCTGAAACTCTCACAACGTGACGACTGTTCTGGGTCTGGGTTTGGAGTTTTCATTTTCACCTGGTTGTTGGCTGGAATCCTGTTTGGCTTTGCATCTGGAGATGACCCCCAGCTACTGGGGCGGCTGTGGCAGAGTGGTTAGGGGAGTCGTCCTGGAACCAGATGGTCACCGGTTCAATCCCCCATCCAGCTGTCTCAGTTGTTGTGTCCTTGGGCAAGATACTTAACCCCAGTGCCTCTGATGTGTGTCCCATCAGTGTATGAATGTGATTGGCACTGATCAGTCTCCACAGTTGATTGTGCATGGTAGCTTTGTAGGAGATCTGGTAGAGTGCTCTGTGAATGGGTAAATGAGGACAAAGATTGTAGTGTGAAATGCTTTGAGTATCCTGGATGGATAGAAAGGTGCTTTACAAGTACAGTCCATTTACCAAACCAAATTTTAGCTTAATATGCAAAAATATAACTTATTTGTAGCCTCTTTGTGTTTGCTAAGGTCAATAGCTGTGGCAGCTATCTTGAATCAGGTTGGCTCAAAATCTTAGTCAGTGGTAGATGTACATCCGATAATCTTTATATTATGTTATGTCATCTTTAAAAACATACCCAGAGTATTGCTTTGACTCATACATGCATGTTTGTGAAATCTTGCAATAGCTATTCAGGAGAACAAAAGCAGCTGCTTGGCCCTAGTACCACATTTTGGTACTTTTGGGTGGTCTACATTTGGTCTACTTTTGGGCTTCGCCACTTGGTTTGTGTTTTGGATTTCTTTATGGTTCTCTGATCTCCCGGCTCTGACCCTTGGCCCTCTTCTGGAATTCCAAACAAAGCCTGACCCTTCGCCTGAAACTCGGGCTTCTCAAATCCCAACCAGCACAGCTCTTATCTGTGAGGAGCTGAAAGCAGGTCAGTTGATATTTCTTTTTTCTTCAATAATCTATTTTTGGTCCAACACTCATCTGTGTYCTCAGCTGTAAACGCATGAGGTTGGCCCGCCTTGCGCATTTGTGATAATTTCTTATTAAAAAATCATCTATTTTAAGGCTTTTAGAATTGGCAATGATGCAAAGTGATTTTTTTTATTTATACATATAAACAGTATTTTCACAACAACTGGAGGTGACATAGTTGCTTTATTGTGGTATAGAATTGAACTAAATGCTTGAGAAACACATTATATTGGCCCTTTAGAACATTTCCCATTTATCTTCAATAATCTGGCATTTTTAGGCAACAAAATTAAACAAATAACAAAGGGGAGAATACTTCTGTAGTCCACTGTACACTCCACTCAGGAGCAGGGTGGAAGTTAGTGGAAAAAATGAGGTTTAACAAGACTGCGGAATTCTGATGAAATTAATGAACAGAGGGAACTTCATGACAGAAACAGAAGCCAAGGAGTGAAGAAAATGTGATTAAATATTATGACAAGAGCATAATTATGATGAGCTTGATCATATGAGTTCTGTCCAAAAAATGGACTGAAATTCTTTAAACAAACACAGCTCAGAATTTATCC
>NW_013953070.1:108322-110343 GCF_001266775.1 Austrofundulus limnaeus
CACACACACACACACACACACTGATGTCAAAAAAGCCTGTCAGGCCTTTAAAAATTGACTACTTCCGTGRTTTTTGCTTTTCCCATTTCTTGCTGGTTTTTGATCCATCGCACAAGTCAAAGCTCATTCAACAAGTGTTTGTGTGAGTGAGAAGTAGGTCAATATGGCTGCCTTTGTAATCTAGAGCCATTCATCTTGGATTGGCCCTCATCTTTCACCGGGGGCTGTTGAGTCCAATAAGACAGAGAATAAAAGGAAAATGAGTTCTGTCTGAGTGCAACTCTTGAGCAGTTTGAGACATTTATGCTGGTGAGACAAGCAGAAAAGGAAGGATGAGATGTAATTAGTAATCTGATTATAAACTCTAATCAGTAAATGAGTGACAAATCTCATTCATTCTTCTTTGTACTCAAACATTTACTCCAAATGTTCATAAGTCTTGGATATACAGAAGCAACTATCTGAGAATTTAACTTAAACCCATTCAGGGGTTCAAAAGATATTTTGCTAACAGGCAGCCAGTGATAATGCTAAATATTAATTAAAGATTTAAACAAAAATTTTGTTTAATGAGTGGGATGGCAATAATTAGAGCTCCTCAAGGCCAGAAGTCACTGGTTTTCAGCTCCCACATGGGGCCTTTTTATGTGGAGTTTACGTTTCCACTTGTTTGTTTTCTCCAGCTACTCCAGTTTCTTCCAACAGATAAAAAAACATGCATATTAAATTAAATAAAGGCTCTTTCAGAAGACACCCATACTGACATGTTCTGACCTCCTCGGTCCATTCAAACAACACATGGAGGCAGAGGAGCAGGAACTGAAACACCCCACCTCTGTAGCACCTCTGTACCTCTGAGCAAGGTAGTAACCATTGATATGTATTACTGGATTGGGCATCATGTGACTGATGGGACGCCACACAGGTGCCATTGCTATGCATTCAGTTGGGACTCAGGAACATTCATAAATGGTCGTAAAAATGAGATGCAGCAGACAGTCACGCAAGGAATTTCAAAAAGGGACACAATGGGCCTCATGCAAGAACATTTTTGTATTCTTTTCTTAAGTGTCTCTTACTCCTGTTTTTTATGAAGACTTTGTACGAACACGCCACATCAGATTCAACAAACACTTCTATCTTAAGGAACCATGTGCAAATGAGTGTAAACATGATGAATGTGTATTCAGGTGCTACGAATATTTTTGTGACAGACTGAGGCGCATCCCTCATTGGAACTGTATGGTTTTGTAGACATAGTAATGGTGTCTATGGAGGCGCATCACTAACTATAGCTGCTACTAGGTGATGTCCAATCCAGTAGTACATATTAATGATAGTAACAGACATGGTACAGTTGACTTCTGAAAAGGTGGGTCAGGGTAGCATCTCCAACTGGTTAGAACAATGACAAAGTGCTGACTGACACGAGGACCACCATCAGTGGGTTTCTTAAGTCAAAACACCATAGTTGGACTTCTTTCTGATTTGAACTTTTGGTTCTTTCATGTTTTATTTGTTGATGTTTTGTTTAGACCTGTGAGCTCAAAAGGCTGCTTCTTGTGTCCAGAAGATATGTGGTGACCAAAACTGCAGCAAAAGTCTAATTTGGCAAAAAATAAAAGTCTTGAACCAGGAAGAGACAGAGAGATCCAGCTTGCTGATTTCTATAAATTTAATATAAAAAATATTGAGTAGAAATTTTTGGTACTGCAACAATTTTGAGTGGTTGAGCTTGTCTGCCTTGAGATAATGAGAGAAAGCTTTTAGTCAAAGTGCTGATCAGAAACCGTTGTCACATAAGGTTGTTGAGCTGTATCAGGAGGTTTGACCCGGCATCAAAATGTGTTTAGAGATATATTCTACATGTCAATTTGGCTGAGCGCAATCAAGGAACGTCACCACATCTTATTCTTATGACCCAAAAGGTTCAGACAACAGAAAGTTGAACTAGATACCGCATAGCGTTAACATAATGACCCCCACACACACAAATGCACCAGAACTCAGAAGTCTTTATT
>NW_013953070.1:110897-112249 GCF_001266775.1 Austrofundulus limnaeus
AAAAGAAATCTGAAGCTTCTATGTTGAACAGTTTCTGAGTTATAAGCATTTTTGCATGTCCTGACACCCCCAATTAGAAAGGAGCCCCCTCCTCAAATATGGGGTCTATCGTAAAACCGTTGGCTGGCGCAGTGTAGGTCAGACTCATCTTCAGACCTGCCAAATTTCATGTTGACCAGTGCAGCCATTTTTGTGCTACGGTTGACCAAAAATCTACGGAGAAAAAAATAAAATAAAAAAATAAACAGTACGAAAACAATATGACTCCCGCTTACGCTTCGCTTGCGGGGGTCATAATTACTACTCTGGGTGAGTTGGTGATGTGGGACTGTAGAGCCCAGGCTTTTAATGAAGCAATGGGTATCTGTATGCAGCTGAAACTCTTCCCCTGCACAATAAGACAGCTTCTGCAATAAACGGAGAGGGAGAGCACAGAGTAGGACAGCCACTTAAGCAGTGCCATTGTCAGGGACACTCTTTCAAGGACTGTCCAAATTAGAGACAATAGAAGTAAGCCATCAACTCTATGTCAAATGGGACACATCAACATTTGCCTTTCCATGATTTACTATGCAGCCTTGACTAAACCAACATCTCACATGGGCAGAGTTAACAAGGACCCTAACAATGCATGCGAGTTCAAGAAGGACCAAATTATTATGACCCCGCATGCGAAGCGTAAGCATGAGTCATTGTTTTCGTAGTGCTATTTTGTTCTTCTTTTTTTCTTTTTCACTGATTTTTGGTCAACCGTAGCACAAAAACGGCTGCACCGATCAACATGAAATTTGGCAGGGCTGTAGATGAATCCGACCTACACTGCGCCAGCAAATGATTTACCGATAGACCCCATTTTTGAGGAGGGGTCTCCTTTCAAAGAGGGGGTGTCAGGACATGCAAAATCGCTTATAACTCAGAAACTGTTCAACATAGAAGCTTCAAATTTCTTTTGTTGTTTAGCTCTGATGAAGCTCTATCCATCAGGCCCACCAATCAGTGCCCCCCACCGGACCCCCAATTTATCTGAAAAAGGGGTATCTTTAATTATTTTTTTCAGTGATTTTTGGTCAACTGTAGCACAAAAACGGCTGCACCGGTCAACATGAAATTTGGCAGGACTGTAGATGAGTCTGACCTACAATGCGCCAGCCAACGGTTTTACGATAGACCCCATATTTGAGGAGGGGGCTCCTTTCAAAGTGGGGGTGTCTGGACATGCAAAAATGCTTATAACTCAGAAACTGTTCAAAATAGAAGCTTCAAATTTATTTTGTTGTTCAGCTCTGATGAAGCTCTATACATCAGGCCCACCAATCAGTCCCCCCCAGGGACCCCCAATTTATCTGAAAAAG
>NW_013953070.1:113536-118678 GCF_001266775.1 Austrofundulus limnaeus
ACCACCACCACCACCACCACCAAAAAAAGACCCCCTCCCAAGCCACTACGATTTTGGGATGCACCTAGTAGCATGACATTTATTGGGAATAAAGACTTATGAGTTCCGGTGCATTTCTGCGTGCGGGGGTCATTATGTTACCGCTATGCTGTGTATAGTTTTTTCTTTACCTGTGTGTTTCTGTTCACTGTTTTAAGGATTTAGTGTAGCCATGCTAACCAATGAATCATTCATGTAGCCCCAAAAATGAAGTTATTTTACCTTCAAATTAACTTGCTTGCACTACCTGAATGGCTGAGGATTTACAACAGCATGACATTCACATGGTCCCCATTTACTTTGTCAAATTCACAAGTGTTTTTAACTAAAATGATAATCATTGTAAAATTTGCTACACACCTATTTGATATTAACCATTTGCTATTTAACACTCATGTTAAATAGTAAATGGACTGTACTTATRAAGCACCTTTCTATCCAACCAGGATGGTCAAAGCGCTTTACACTACAATCTGTGTCCTCATTTACCCATTCACACACACATTAAGAACATCTCTGAATAAACCATTTTATTAACCAAATCAGTGCTTTTAGATGACGTGCACACCGATGGGATGCACATCATAGGCAAAGAAAAGCTCAGTGTCTATTCAGTCACACTTTGACATGTGACTGACATGTGAATTGAACCCCCAACTCACTCATTGGAGGACAACTGTTTTAATAACTCAGCCACAACCGTCCTCGATTCTTAGAAACCACAAAGAGKTCTTTTTTTTACTCATTAAAAATTATTACCATCACAGTGTTTTGCAGACTCTGCCCTCTCTGAAGTAAAAAGGCCATCATTTTTTCTTAAGGCTGGTTAACTATGACAGCCATCTTCAATTAGTTTGACTCCATCAGCTGAAGAAGTGCACCGACTAATTACCCTTGTCATTAAAATATCCACTGGTTCATAAGATATTTTACTAATAAAAAGACGAACAAAAGCACATAGAAATTCAACTATGTTACAGACTGCCTTTTCGTGTATTTGTGAGGACTGGTATTCCCTACATTGTGGGACAGTTTAAATGGCATACACACCTACTTGTGGGGATCTAATGTTACTTATGGGGACCTGACTGGTACTTATGGGGACATGAGTCTAGTCCCCTTAAGAGGAAATGCTGTTGGTGGGTCGGGGTTAAGTTTAGGACCAAGGTATTGAGTTTAGGTTAGTTTTAGGGTCAGGGAGGTGAGGTTAGGGTTAGGGTTGGTAGTCAGGGTTAGGCTGTAGAAAATAATGGAAGTCAATGTCAGGTTCCCATAAAGATAGCTGTACCAGATAATGTGTGTGCGGGGGGGGGTGTAGCATTCAAATAGCACGTAATATATGTAGACTGTGGATAATTGCACATAAAGTAAATGAAAAAAAATTATAAGGTCACATTTTTTCAGAACAGTTGTCATCATTCTCTGTCTTTTAGGAGGTGGAGCTGAGAGTTTCTTTGTGGGAAATGACAAGGTCAGAGTACAGCTGCTAAATCTATCTCAGACATGCAGAACACATGGTGGAATATTTTTCACTAAATATGATAATCCTTTTAGCAAAGTAGAAATCAATCCATTTTAAAGGGTCAAACCAATAGAAGGTTGGGGACTACTGCAGTGAATAAATACATGAGGAAAGGGCAGATCAGATCAATGATATTGTGAAAAAAATGAGCTTTCTGTGCATCCTGCTGATAAAGCTGCAGTTTTTTTCTGGGAGACCGTYATACACAACTGCAAGCGGTTACTACTGATCAATTAGCTTATTACAATAATCGTAGGCCACTGAGTACATTTTTTTTTTACTTATCCCAAAGATTAAACTCACCTGTGTTTTCCTGGAGAACCTCCCAATGTGACTCCGTCCTCTTTTTCTTAGGCTAAGTTTACACTGCAGGCCTTAATGCTCAATTCCAACTTTTTCCAAAAATCCATTTTTTTACGTGGATGTTCACGTTAAATACCACTTCTATTGGACTCCAGTGTGAACCAGAGGCGATTGCTCTAAGACTGCAAGGGAAGCTCAGCTTCCCCTAAAATTTCAAAAATAAGTGATCAAWTAYACAGTATACTGTTGTGTGTTCATGTCATTGACTAAATATGCGCTACAACGCACTCAACTTTTGTWCAGAATCAGCTTCTTATCACTGGTAACGACRCAGCTTTCCTCTCCCTCATTCCCGCAGCTTCACAGTGCTTCCACAGAGTTCATTAGCGAAGCAAAGAGTGCAGAGAAATGAGACGAGTCATTAGATAAATGCTGGGCTTTGTCCCGCCCATCGGACGCTGAGCGTCTCTGGGGGTCTATGGAGCAGTGGGCTGGCCTCGGCTGGCCCGGACGCTCAGCTTCTGCATGATGATTGGATGATCTGTCGGAGGCTGAATCCCTTTTAGATTGACAGCGAAATGAGCGAATCAGCGATCTTTTGGTGTAAACATGCGTGGAAACATTTTTTAGTTTAGTTTCTGTTTGGAGTTGAACCAGAGACTTTCCTAATCCTCTTAGCGGCATTTTTTTTGTTAAAAACGACTAGCGACTAATCAAGTTTCTATTTCTGATGGGCTTTTTTTTCTTTTGTAGCTGCTTGTGTTTGGAGACTGACTTCTATCATTCTTTCTGACTTCTATCGCAGTTTCTGTCCAGCGGGTGCAGCTGAGCCCCTCCACCGTCACAAAGCACTCACAGGCAGACACACTCCACACTACCTCGTGCCAGTAACAAGCTGCACATCATGGCAGACAGTTTGAATGTTATGGACCAGATTTTTGGCAAAGCCATTAGATAGTCTTCCTTACGAAAAAAAAACTTAGAGTTAAACAGCAGGGCTGATCAACTCTTCAGATTAATTTGGTGCAAAAGGAGGGGGAAATGTAACAGTTCTTTTCAGCTCTCCTGGTATGACAAAGTGAGCAGGCTGACTGGAAGTGCTGTAAAATTATCTGTGACAGGGTCAAAGATCATTTTCTTGAAAAGGAACGGAGGGTAGAATTTATGTATAAATAAACCAACACATTTTATGATGTAAGCCGAAATTGAGCTTGCCCTTCTTGAAAGACCAGCATCCGCCACTGGTGTGAACTCTCCACAGCACTGATGCGACCTGCACAGAAAATGATGTGATGTCACATTCAACACACTGTGTTTACAGAATGGATACTGCGTGTTAGCAGATTAAATATCTGACATGGTTGTTTAGTTGGCTGCTCTGGTGCAGCATTTTACTTTTGGAATGGGAGCAACGTGCTGTAAGCAAAGTATTGATGGACTTGCGACCTGTCCAGGGTGTACCCCGCCCCTCGCACTGTGACTGCTGGATATGGGCACCAGTGACCCACGCAACCCTGAAAAGGAAGAAGCGTGTACAGAAAATGGATGGATGGATGGATGATCCAATAACTTTAGTGTCAATATGGTTCAAGATGTTACTATCATGTTTCTGTGGATTGTCAGTCATCGATTCAGGACATAGAAAATTAAGAGGAAAAAGATGAAACAACTGGATTTCTGTTCTGTAGCTGAAGACAAGATTTACAAGAGTTAAGACAAGAGTTGTAAGACATTTACAAGACTGCACAAAGTTGGTATCAATATTCTAAAAACTTGGAACAATCTGCTCACCCCACCAGGAGCGTCCTATCTCTGTGTTCATCAACATGGAGAATTACAGACTATTGGGAAGGAGAAGGCAGTAAACAGGCAGAGTGAGGACAGAGTTGTGTTGTTTCAAAGCTGTTATTACGTTCCTGTGAAATGCTGTTTGTAAAATATAAATACATAGAGAGAAAGTAACATTGATAAAGATTATTTTATTTTGAAGACAGAAAGAGCAAACAAATTTTTTTATTTTGAAGTCATTTCCTGTTTATGTTCTCTTCCTGATTGCTCTGCGAATGAGGCAGACGTGCTGTACATGTTCAATACAATCTCTTACCATCCACTGTGAGGYATTGTCCAGGCAATGCTGTAAGTTCATATAATGAATGTTTAGAAGCATGATGGTTAAAATTTATGTTGACAGAAATRTTTTATATATCTGAGAAGGAAATGTATGCTAATAGTCATATCTTACATGCAGTCAGATTTTGAGTAGTTTCATTGCAAATGTTTATATAATTTTTTTTACATTTTTGTTGTTACAGTTTTCACCTCATGTATCTGAGAAGATTGAGAATAAATAGTCAACTTCACTTCGACTCTGTCTTCATTGTCGAAAGGTTTAGCTTGATGTTTAATCAGAGYTCATACACTCTGTTGAGGACATTAAAGTTATATTAGCCATTTAGCTAATCAATATAGTCTGAATGAACCAATTTCTAAGACATTTTTTCTTCTTCTTTGTCTTAAAGAGGTTTTCATGCAAAATCCATTTTATTGTGTACTTGCAGTCTCTAATTTGAATTTAGTCTCTCCTGGTTGTGCATAGATATTTTTATATTCTGTTTGGGTAATATTTTTCAACCTGTTCAATTTTCTCTGTTTTCTTTTACGTTTTCTGAACTATCACATCACAGTATTTGTGACAGAGCTGCCAAATTAGGTCTGGACTTACCAACCACTAATTTGTCGTCTTAATTCTCCTCTCACTCTGGGCCAGACTCTGGACTCGGGCTGTGTGTATTGTGATGGTAGTAGTGGTGATAGTGGGTTAAAACAGTGCATTTCTTAGATTTCAAATTATACAGATACTGCCAAGAATTTTTTAACGGTGCTTTTATGGAGTAGGATTCAAGTAATAYTCATCAAAAGGACAGGACTTCTTGGTCGCTAATTCAGGTTCAATGTTTCTTCTGCTGTCTCTTTGTGCTCTGCTTCTGGAGAGGGATCAGTGAAAGCCGTGAACAGGTGTGAGCAGGTGTGCTGACATGGTTTGATCTTTCCATCTCCAGCCTCATTCATCTTTCTGTCATATCCAGCTGCAGCTCCTTGTCACTGCCTCGTTGTCATTCAGGAAAGATGAGTGTCCTCTGCATTTATTTATGGAGGATCTGGGCTCTTAAACTGATTGTCCAGTAAGGTCGTTGTATATTTTGGTCATTGGATTTTCATTTTAGAAGTGGGTATTAAAAAACAAGAAACAAGTGGATATTTGATTTTTGTTTTAAAAT